>NC_036862.1:1099274-1153243 GCF_002910315.2 Salvelinus sp. IW2-2015 | reverse complement strand
GTTGTTGCCATCCTGTACCTGTCCCGCAGGTGTGATGTTCGGATGTACCGATCCTGTGCAGGTGTTACATGTGGTCTGCCACTGCAAGGGTGATCAGCTGTCCATTCTGTCTCCCTGTAGCGCTGTCTTAGGCGTCTCACAGTACGGACATTGCAATTTATTGCCCTGGCCACATCTGCAGTTCTTATGCCGCCTTGCAGCATGCCTAAGGCACGTTCACGCAGATCAGCAGGCACCCTGGGCATCTTTCTTTTGGTGTTTTTCAGTCAGTAGAAAAGCCTCTTTAGTGTCCTAGGTTTTCATAAGTGTGACCTTAATTGCCTACCGTCTGTGAGCTGTTTTAGTGTCTTAACGACCGTTCCACAGGTGCATGTTCATTAATTGTTCATGGTTCATTGAACAAGCATGGGGAACAGTGTTTAAACCTTTTACCATGAAGATCTGTGAAGTTATTTGGATTTTTACGAATTATCTTTGAAAGACAGGGTCCTGATAAAGGGACGTTTTTTTTAGTTTGTGAAGTTTAAGCATTTTCACATTTAACATTTTAAATATTGCTTAGTCAATTAGGAATTTTTAATAAGACCCATATTTTACCCATATTTTATCATTACATTTACGGAGCATTGTATGAATCTTCCAGAGTTCTTACTGCCACATCGTGTCTGTATGCCTGAGCTCCTGTTTGGTGCTGGATCGGTTGTGTGTCATTCCAAGTCTCAATGTTAATCATGCACAGTTTTTTCAAAGGCCTTGCGGGGCAACGATACAAGTGGCTTAACGGTACAATTGTCCTCAGCTGATTGCCTGATACTGCTTGAAACTCTTTCTCCATGGCTATTTCGTGTGGTTTCAGAAGTTAACATACCACTTGATTCAGATAAGATATATGGGCCAAGACTAATCGCTTGTCATTTTGCATTAATTCATCATGATTGAACTTTAATGAATTACTTCAATGAATGAAGTACGGATCCTGGTTTGTGGCTGTACTTTATTTAAATAATCTGGCCTATGCTGTGTGTATGTTGCTGTGTCCGAAATCTGTCTTGCCTACTACTTACTAAAACAACATACTGTGTAGTAATTGTACTACATACTAATTAGAACATACTCTGTAGTAGAAAACATATACTGGAAGCAACACATATTAACATACTAGCCTCATCCATACTGAGAATGCCTCATCTAATGCGCAATTGCGTTGTTTTCCGCCATTGGTTGATTTTAGTACAGCCCGTCTCCACATGCCCTTGTCTGATGCAGCGAATCCGTACTTGTTAAAAAGCCAGAATGAGTGTAACATTCTGGAAATTAAAGCATACTCAATTGTCGAAATTTACTATAAAACGTTGATTTCCTATTTGTGCATATGTATATCCAATCAGTACTATTTAAAACGCAAGTACAGGTATTCAGACAGGCCTAGTGTGTATAATAGGGGAAGCATGGCTGTCACTCATGCGTCCACCCTCGTACCCAGAACTCTTATCTGTCTCTTGTAACTGGGTTTGAGAGCGAGGCATGCGGACACTGATCAGGGAGCGAGACAATCAGCCTCCACATCTCTAAACCCACACAGGTGATGTCATCAAGACCACTTAAACCATTAGATTCGCTTTAAACACCTCGCTCTTTGAATCCTCTGCCAGATGCACTGAAACGTGTCTAAATTCACAGCTACTGTGTGTGTGTGTGTGTGTGTGTGTGTTGGTGTGTGGTGTGTGGTGTGTGTGTGTGTGTGTGTGTGGTGTGTGTGTGTGTGTGTGTGTGTGGTGTGTGTGTGGTGTGTGTGTGTGTGGGTGTGGTTGTGTGATGTGGGTGTGTGTGTGTGTGTGTGTGTGTGTGTGGGGGCGTGTGGCTGCGCGTGTGCGCGTGTGCGCGTGCATGTGGGCCCACATGTGCATGTACAATAGTGTATGATTTATATACAAACATTTGTGCCAGAGGATCAGTGATGAAGCCACCCTGACTCTCTCCCTCTCATCATCTGCCTTCTCCCTGTGTTGATAGTTGTTGTTGGCAGTGCTATATGAGTCTCTCCCTCCAGGAGACTGATGGCAGTAATTTACGTAGTAATCAAAGGGCTGTGCAGGGAGCTGTTCTGCTCCATCCTCTCGTCAACAAGGAGCTCATCGCTAGCCCCTCTCCTCTCCTTTGTCCTGCAACCCTTCCCCAGACGGTCGATTTAAAGGACTTACCCGAGTCATGTCACGAGGACACCTGATGGGAAATCAAAAAAATGTTTGCAATGAAAAACGTTTCTTATTGGAACAGGATGTCCAGTTATTCCCTCCCTTTTAAGTCTGTTTTCTTCAATCCCATGACTGTACTGGACTGCTCTGTGCCACAAGATAGATGTGTATATTACCCATCTGTTCAAAGTACTGTGTGTTTATGCTCTAGCTCTTTCATTTCTATACCAACTCTTCTGTTGACTATACTGTGATTGCAGTGTCATGCATCACTGGGTTGTTTGTGGTACTTATTACGGTGTTGAACAGCGGATTGGGTTGTTGGGAGCCGCTGTGCCATCTGCTCACTCTGTCTATATCCACTCTGGGCTCTGGTTTAACAAAACTAACGTAAACGTAAATCTCAGCGCACTTGCGTTGTTGGTACAGTACTGTGCAAAAGTTTTAAGCAGGTGTGAAAAAATGCTGTAAAGTAAGAATGCTTTCAAAAATAGACATTTGAATAGATTATATTTAGCAATTAACAAAATGCAAAGTGAAAAATCTACATCAAATGAATATTTGGTGTGACCACCCTTTGCCTTCAAAACAGCATCAATTCTTCTAGGTACACTTACACACAGTTTTTGAAGGAACTCGGCAGGTAGGTTGGCCCAAACATTTTGGAGAACTAACCACAGTTCTTCTGTGGATTTAGGCAGCCTCAGGTGCTTCTCTCTCTTCATGTAATCCCAGACAGACTCGATGATGTTGAGATCAGGGCTCTGTGGGGGCCATACCATCACTTCCAGGACTCCTTGTTCTTCTTTACGCTGAAGATAGTTCTTAATGACTTTCGCTGTATGTTTGGGGTCGTTGTCTAGCTGCAGAATAAATTCGGAGCCAAACAGATGCCCTCCTGATGGTATTGCATGATGGATAAGTACATGCCTGTACTTCTCAGAATTAAGGAGACCATTAATTCTGACCAAATCCCCAACTCCATTTGCAGAAATGCAGCCCCAATCTTGCAAGGAACCTCCACCATGCGTCACTGTTGCCTGCAGACACTCATTCTCTACTGCTCTCCAGCCCCTCGGCGAACAAACTGCCTTCTGCTACAGCCAAATATGTTTTGCATAGTTGAGTCGCTTGGCCTTGTTTTCACGTCAGAGGTATAGCTTTTTGGCTGCAATTCTTCCATGAAGGCTATTTCTGACCAGACTTCTCCGGACAGTAGATGGATGTACCAGGGTCCCACTGTTTTCTACCAATTCTGAGAAGATGGCACTGCTGGATATATTCCGATTGCGAAGGGAATTAAGCAAGATGTGTCTTTTATCTACTGCAGTAAGTTTCCTTGGCCGACAACTGCGTCTAAGGTCCTCAACGTTGCCCGTTTCTTTGTGCTTCTTCAAAAGAGTTTGGACAGCACATCTGGAAACCCGTGTCTGCCTTGAAATGTCTGCCTGGGAGAGACCTTGCTGATGCAGTTTAACTACCTTGTGTCTTGTTGCTGTGCTCAGTCTTGCCATGGTGTATGACTTTTGACAGTAAACTGTCTTCAGCAACCTCACCTTGTTAGCTGATTTTGGCTGTTCCTCGCCCAGTTGTATTCGTCCTACACAGCTGTTTCTGTTCTATTTAATGATTGTGTTTCAACCTACATATTGAATTGATGATCATTAGCACCTGTTTGGTATAGTTGTTTAATCATACACCTGACTATATGCCTACAAAATCCCTGACTTTGTGCAAGGGTACCTACAAGAATTTATGCTGTTTTGAAGGCAAAGGGTGGTCACACAAAATATGGATTTGATTTAGATTGTTCTTCTGTTCACTCACTTTGCATTTAGTTAATTGATAAATATAATCTATTAACATGTCTATTTTGGAAAGCATTCTTACTTTACAGCATTTTTTCACACCTGCCTAAAACTTTTGCACAGTACTGTATGTCAGAAATATTTTGGATATTTTTTGACAGTGGGAATTATTGGTGCAACACCTGTCATAAGTGCAAAGAGGCAGGCCTTCTATGCTTTAATAGGTGTGAAGAGGTCTTGATCACTCATTGGCCAATGAAAACCTGCTCCAAGGCTTTTCATGTGGTTACTTAAAGTTGTGTATTTACGGTGTTTGATGTTCCGTTCTCATAAACTCCAATTCAGCAGGAGTGCCGTTTATTAAATACAGTAGCCTACAGTTACCTAACCCCTAGTTAATAACAAACATGTATCCAGCTTTTCACATTAACATGATATCCAGTATAAAGAAAAAAGGAGAAAATCTTTTGACTGTTTTTCTGTTTTGCAAAGGTGGTATTTTAATAAAACATAGATGATAGGCTACTGAAAAGGTTACTGTGTCATAACCAACTGGCTTTACCGCTAAGATTAGCTTTTATTTTGTCTTAAATATCCCCAGTTGCACTGCCTGAAATTGACACTTTGTTGCACGTTTTTAAGGACACCCCTGAGATACTTCCAACCCTCCCACCTCAGTGCAAGCAAGCAGATGTTAGATAGGTAAATTACCAACACTGGCACAAGTGTTTGAAAATCGCAGAGTGCCCATTTTTACAAGTCGAAATTGCCAAAGCGTGCATTTGACATTTGCTCTGCCTTAACGCCATAAAATAGAGCCCTATGTGTTAGTTCATGGATAGCCCTGCAAAGGCCTAGGTCATTTTTGTCTGGTAAGGAGTTATTTTTTGTGTGTGATTTTATTGAACCGATAGGACAGTGAAGAGAAGACGGATAGTAACTGTGTGTTTGTGTCTTGTAGGGGGACCAATGCAATGTGAATGACAGTAGCTGTGTGTTTGTGTCTATCATCACAGTGACTTGTGTGTTTGTTTTGTGCAGGTGGACCAATGTAATGTGTATGACAACTGTGTGTTTGTGTGTTGCATGACAGTTACTGTGTGTTTGTCTTGCAGGGGGACCATCCGGAGGGACCCTGTGGGGGGCGGGACTGTTCCACCTGTCAGTGTTTCCCTGCCAAAGGAGCCCAGGTAAGACTCCTTACAGATACAGTACACACCGTCCAATCACAACATAGACCACAGTTTGACATCCTACACCACACATTCTAACCAGGAAGTGCCATAAACCACAGAAGGGATGCTCAATCCTTGGAGTATGTAAATGAAGTGATGAGGCACAAATGTCCACTCAATTGAAATGCCAACGTGTTTTCAGAGCAAACTTCTACATCAGAACCTTCATGCCAGACCTAACCGTCAGAGTATGTAACCAGTTTGGATGTATTTTTTATGTGAATGAAACAGCTGGAGTGTTAATAGTCCCATGAGCCAAGTGTCACAACCGTATCAAATGAATTATAATAAACCAAAAGCATTCTACTGCAGCTGACCTGAATGAATGAATTGACATAATATGGCGCTATTATGTTTAGTCATACGCTGTAAAACCTAGTGTTTAGGGATCTGAACACATAACTAACATTTTTATGAAAATGGGTCTCCGTGTTTAGAGTGTTAACACAAGAACATGTTTATTCACTGTAACACTTTTTAAACACAGGAACACGTTTTATTCAGCACAAGGCATTTAGGTTTTAAACACTACTGTAGGGTGTAAAGCCGTTTTTCATATTTCCCAGCATGCCTTTCGAGTGAATGTGAGAGACAAGGTTGTTGCAACTCCTATTTCGCCTAATGACCACATACTATACACTTCAAAAAGCCTTTAGTTATGGTCTATCAATCCTCAAGATTTTGGTCTGAAAATCCTGGCTCATGTGCCACATCAAACCTGCAAGTCACAATGCTCTGGTTAGTAATTCCTATCGCAATCCAGCCAGAAGGATGATATCCAACAATTTGAATATGTTATCCCCCACAACTTGCCCTCAGAATGACTGCTAATGGTGAAAGACTTAATAAACAAGACTACTTAAACCATCAAAACTGGAATAACCATCTCAGTAATGGTGCAATAAATCCAACCCCTTACAAATTGGATTAGTTTATGATAAAAATGTAAGTTATTGATTTTTGTTTAGTGGAAGGTCAATGAATCAATGTGTATGAGGAAACAAATATTAAAACAATCTATTCTAAAAATCAACCTGCAACAAAGCATACTGGGAAATATGATAATGAGCCGCCCACACACATGTTTTTCACTCTGAGAGACGATGGGAAAGTAAACACTAGTGTTTAAAATCTGAAAACTTAGGAGATATATTGTGCTCTCCTGGTTGGAATCTGACTGGAAAAAACGGACTATCATATTTTATCTTGCATTGTAAACTCCTGTGTTTAAGATGAACACTTATTGGCAAAACTAAATGTCTATTGTTTTAATTTTAAACACAGACGTTTAGGTTATATATACAGTTGAAGTTGGAAG
The DNA here is from genome assembly GCF_002910315.2 of Salvelinus sp. IW2-2015. Classification (NCBI taxonomy): domain Eukaryota; kingdom Metazoa; phylum Chordata; class Actinopteri; order Salmoniformes; family Salmonidae; genus Salvelinus; species Salvelinus sp. IW2-2015. The sequence goes on along the minus strand of NC_036862.1, from coordinate 1,146,687 downwards.
TTTACATACACCTTAGCCAAATACATTTAAACTCCGTTTTTCACAATTCCTGACATTTAATCCTAGTAAACATTCCCTGTCTTAGGTCAGTTAGGATCACCACTTCATTTTAAGAATGTGAATGTCAGAATAATAGTAGAGATAATTATTTATTTCAGCTGTTATTTCTTTCATCACATTCCTAGTGGGTCAGAAGTTTACATACACTCAATTAGTATTTGGTAGCATTGCCTGTAAATAGTTTAACTTGGGTCAAACATTTTGGGTAGCCTTCCACAAGCTTCCCATAATAAGTTAGGTGAATTTTGGCCCATTCCTCCTGACAGAGCTGATGTAACTGAGTCAGGTTTGTAGTACTCCTTGCTCCCACATACTTTGTCAGTTCTGTCCACAAATGTTCTATAGGATTGAGGTCAGGGCTTTGTGATGGCCACTCCAATACCTTGACTTTGTTGTCCTTAAGCCATTTTGCCACAACTTTGGAAGTATGCTTGGGGTCATTGTCCATTTGGAAGACCCATTTGCGACCAAGCTTTAACTTCCTGACTGATATCTTGAGATGTAGTGTCAGTATGTCCACATAATTTTCCTCCCTCATGATGCCATCTATTTTGTGAAGTGCACCAGTCCCTCCTGCAGCAAAGCACCCCCACAACATGATGCTGCCACCCCCTTGCTTCACAGTTGGGATGGTGTTCTTCGGGCTTGCAAGCCTCCCCCTTTTTCCTCCAAACATAACGATGGTCATTATGGCCAAACAGTTCTATTTTTGTTTTATCAGATCAGAGAACATTTATCCAAAAAGTACGATCTTTGTCCCCATGTGCAGTTGCAAACCGTAGTCTGGCTTTTTTATGGTGGTTTTGGAGCAGTGGCTTCTTCCTTGCTGAGCGGCCGTTCTGTCACGTCTGCTCCCGCTCTTCCCTTCCCCTGGTGCTTGAGGGCGCCAGATTACCCTGCATCACACGCTCCTGCCATCCATCACTCACACCTGCCCTCCCTCGTCACTCGCATCAGCGTTATTGAACTCACCTGGACTCACTTATCACATGTTCTTTTCCTCCCCTATATTTGTCTTTTCCCTTGCTCTGTTCCCCGCTGCTGCGTTTGATTGATTTTTGTCTTTAGTTTTAGTCTCTGACGCTGTTCCTGTCCGTTAAAATTAAATGTTTTACTCCCCATACCTGCTTCTTCTCAACAGCGTCATTCCGCATGACACTTTCAGGTTATGTCGAAATATGACTCGTTTTACTGTGGATATAGATACTTTTGCACCTGTTTCCTCCAGCATCTTCACAAGGTCCTTTGCTGTTGTTCTGGGATTGATTTGCACTTTTTGCACCAAAGTATGTTAATCTCTAGGAGACAGAATGCGTCTCCTTCCTGAGCGGTATGACGGCTGCGTGGCTCCATGGTGTATATACTTGCGTACTATTGTTTGTACAGATGAATATGGTACCTTCAGGCATTTGGAAATTGCTCCCAAGGATGAACCAGACTTGTGGAGGTCTACAATCTTTTTTCTGAGGTCTTGGCTGTTTTCTTTTGATTTTCCCATGATGTCAAGCAAAGGGGCACTGAGTTTGAAGCTAGGCCTTGAAATACATTCACAGGTACACCTCCAATTGACTCAAATTATGTAAATTAGCCTATCAGAAGCTTCGAAAGCATTGACATAATTTTCTGGAATTTTCCAAGCTGTTTAAATGCCCAGTCAACTTAGTGTATGTAAACTTCTGACCCACTGAAATTGTGACACAGGGAATTAAGTGAAATAATCTGTCTGTTAACAATTGTTGGAAAAATGACTTGTGTCATGCACAAAGTAGATGTCCTAACCGACTTGCCAAGACTATAGTTTGTTCACAAGAAATGTGTGGAGTGGTTAAAAAACAAGTTTTAATGACTCCAACCTTGAGTAAACTTGTAAACTTGTAAACTTGTAAACTTCCGACTTCAACTGTACGTGTGACGATTCATGGTTTTAGAGTGTAGATTTCTTAGTTTGGAGAATCTCAACATAGATTTTGAGCTGAAGCTGGCAGGGATGTAAATGGCAGAGACACAAGGGAATGTATAAATAATATGTGGAGAGTAGATCTAGAAAACCACAGCCTTGTTCAAGGACAGGTGCCATATGTGTCAAGTGCTGATTTAGCATCAGTTTAGCCTTTTAGGATAACATTACACGGGCAGAGGGGACCTGATCCTAGATCAGACACTCCTACACTTGATAATGTGCATACAGGCCCTGGTCACCAAAAATGGTCAGGACACCAATAGCGCCATGCCTCCAGTCACAGGGCAGCACAGAACAGTGCCTTCATCCAAACCTTCATCCTCCCTTTCACTCTCTAGAGATTGGGTAGATTATGATAATATGAACATTGAGAAGTATTTACGAGATGTTGAGATTTTCTGGGCTTAGGGCTTTGGGCACTGAACAACAGGGCTATGTATGAGACTTGGGTTTGGGGGAGGGGGAGAGAGAACAAAGTGGGGTGTTAAAATGTGACCGACCGGCTCAATATAGCAACATTTGAAATTGTGTTTTTTACATTGGATAAAAGTAGAGACTCAGAGCTACAAAATGGTATATCATACACTACATTTGAGGAACAATGGGAAAGTAATTTTGCTTTGAAAGTTGATAAACTTCTATACTCACATGAGAAAATGGCCTTTGACTGTTTTGGTACTATTACTGGAGAGCCCTTCTTTGTCTACACCCATTCAGCATTGTTCACACCCTCTTAAGCTTTAGCCCCACTCATCGCTTTAAGGGTTGATCTGAGCGTTCTGCACTAACAACAGCAGTCAAGTACCCCTGTAAAGACCTTTATAATACACAGATTCAAAATAGCTAATGATAACAAATGTGTATTTTGTGGTTGCAGTGGTGATTTTAGCACGTAAGTCTTGGTGGGACAAAAAAATGAATAAGTGGGATGCATGCCAGCACAGCCACTACACAACACAACACTAAACAACACATTAATTGCACTATAACTTTGACAAACGGTGCCCACAAATGGCCTAAATAAAGCTGTCCCAACAGCAGTCCCACATCTTACCACTGCTACACCTGGCTATCAGCGGAGCCTTGTCTGGCAGCGAAACAGTTCATTCAGCCTCATTTACTGCCTTTAAAAAAAAGGTGAAATGGCTGACTTGCTTAAACAAATGTGGTTTCTAATGACAATTGAGATGTACAAATTATGGCATAAGGGGATGACAGGCGGATAAGAGGCAATCCGTAATTTCGATTAAGACGTTAACGTGCGAGCTAGGACGGACATAGTCAATATAAGTATTTGTTTAGCACTTTTGAAATGTACAGCGACAGAATTCAGAACATGGGCCATTCTTACAGTGTTCTCCCTGTACACCAAGTCAGAACCGTAGGATAAATAAAGGGGGCATATAAGCAGACAATAAAAGCTCTTACAATATTCGATGATTACATTTCTCTAAAACAGGTTATAGGCTACATGTGCACCACCAAGTCAGAACAGTAGGCAAAATTAAGAGGGGTAAATAGACCAAATTATTAGGGTGAGGCACATGAGCTACTAACATCTTACTACACAACATACACTTAGTATTGCTTTCTTAGCTACAGTATACATATCTCCCTGGCATATTACATAATTTATGCAGCAGCATACAATACATTTTTGGATTCACCTTGTTGCGCTGTGCTCACTTGAACAGGAAGGTGGCGCGGCGTTCCTTAGTCGACAAATTTTGTCATCAAAGTCTTGCATTCTCTGGATTTATGGCGCTTTCAAGACAACTGGGCACTCTGAAAAAAACAAGGTTGAATCATAATGATGTCATTGATCTTCAGGTCATAGCTCTAGAAAGAGGCCAGATTTACAATTCCGAGTTGGATGACAACTCAAAAGATAGTTTCCCAGTCGGAGGTTGTTTATTCCCTACTTTCCACTTGTCTTGAACTGACTGAAGTCAAGTTTTCGCAGTTCCGAGTTAACAGTTGTTTTGAGCGAGGCACAAGTCATGCTTCATTGACAGCATGGCCAATGTTGAATGTTTATAATTTTAAACTTGGAAAAGAGACCCTTAATCCCAGATTTGGGACCACACAGCCATTCCACTGAATAGCAGGCTAGTGATTGCTTTGCAATGCTTGCAGTTAGCTACTGTCACTGATTCCTTCCAAACCACTCATTGTTGAATTTGCGATATCCAACTTGTTGTGTAATGTTTATGTCCAATGGCCGATGAGCACCGATACGTTTTATCTATAATTTCTCTTCATTATTTATCTTCATATGACAAGGATTAAAAAGGATTTGCCAGTAGATTGTCGACTTGATTCATGATGATGACTGCTAGCTACGATTTTGAAAGTATGAGGTTGACATGATCAGTCCAATCAAAGCTACTGTACATATAACATGATTTGACATCATTTTTTCTGTGGCCAATGACCTTGAGCCTTCTTGGATGGGCACTTCTAATGTAACTCTATGGCAGCACCCAATTGGCTAGAATTTTCTAGCTCGCCCCTTCGACTTGACGGTGACGTAGTGTCCCCATGAGTGACAGAACACTTACCCAATCACGGCGCAACACTGTATTTTCGGCTGGCTTGCCCCACCAACACAGAAAGCACTAGACTGAAACACCTGCATTTTGGAGCTGCCTTACTCAAGAAAACAAAAAAGAGACCATGTTTGTATGCGGCTTTATTAACTCAATGATATATATTGTTTGCAAACTGATATGTGACTCGTATTAATGCCGAAATAACATGGAAAACAGGCAAGCTCCCCCAATTATTATTATTTTTTTCGTGGGGATGACGGGTCGCCACAGTGTGGCGAGACTCTTGAACATTTATTTTGGGACTGTTCTTATGTCAGAAGATTTTGGAGTGAGTTAGAAGATTTTATTTTAAAAGTAACAAATATTATTGTTAATTTGAAAGACTGATTTTATGTTTTAATTTGATCCAAATTATATGGACACTGATTTAACTTTCATTGTTAATTTGTTTATTTTTCATGGCAGATTCTTTATCCATAAAATGAAGTGGGCGGAGAACAAACACCTCTTAACATTGGGCTCCCGAGTGGCGCAGTGGTCTACGGCACTGCATCTCAGTGCTAGAGGCGTCATTATAGACCCTGGTTTGATTCCAGACTGTATCACAACCGGCCGTGATTGGGAGTCCCATAGGGCGGCACACAATTAGCCCAGCGTCGTCCGGGTTAGGGTTTGGCCGTCGTTGTAAATAAGAATTTGTTCTTAACTGACTTGCCTAGTTAAATAAAGGTTACATGAAATAAAAGAGAATTTAAATATTATTTTGAAATTATCAGTAAGTGTAAAAACAAAAAAGGAATACGTACCATAAAACCTTTTGACAAATTGAAAATGTATCTCAATATGTAATACCCCTGTCTGTTAGGTTTATGTACTCTTGTTTGTATATTACTATTTTTGTATTTGTTTTGTTCATAATAATATTTATACAGTTTTGTAAAAAAAAAAGCCATCAAGCACCCAAGCTAACTTGCTAGCTACTTCCAGACACAAATGAGAGAACAGCTCACTGAACATTACTCGCCCTAGCGGAACTGGTTAGGCTGTTTTCATGTTATCCAGAGCATTGGTGACTGTAATTGTGCTACTGGCAACAATTTTAATTACGCTTTTTTACCAACGTTTACTGACAGCGGCCAAATTCAACTGGTATTGAGCTTTTGTAAATACATCAGTTATTCTGCGCTCTGGCACACTCAGACGAGACTGCTCTGAAATCGGAGTTGATGGCCAGACTGAATTTACAAACGCACCCGAAATGGTTACTTGCATAGTGGAGTCTTTTGTTCAGACATGTAGCTAGCTAGCTAGACAATGAACCATAATCTCAATTCATGACGTTACTACCCTGCATGAATCTGCAGGTAGCTAACCAACCAGGTTCTATGTTAGCTAGCAAAGCATATGGCTCGAAGATATGAATAATAAGATCACACACGTAACGTTAGCTAGTGAGCCAGCCATCTAACTTTAGCTAGCTAACAGTACACTTTAACTTGAAATGAAACGACTTTCTTACCCGTATACATCATAGATGGACACATCTTCTGTGGTTGTCCTTAGTTTGAAGATGTAATCTGGAGACAGGTGTTTTCTCCATCTCCTTAGCTATCATATTCGAATTACACTGAAATCGGTCATCCAGAAAGTGGAGAGCAACACTTATGCAGTTTTACTACGCAATATATATTTTTTAAAGCAGCATTAGACAGGATTATCAACACATTCGGAACAGCTCAAATAGACGGAAGCGTGCTATATGGCAGACCATTCCAAACTCATCTCTCGGCATGTCCAGTCCACTCATTGTCTCAGCCAATCATGGCTAGCGGGAGGTTACTGTTTTTTTCTGTGGCTAAACCAACTAGACTCATAATTTATTTACAGATGGCATACAAGTTTGTTATGAAGGCACATGAAAGTTCACATGTTCAAGAAGGCATTTCTGGCAAAAAACGCATTTTGATTAAAAAAAAGTTTACGTTCAAACGACTCTCGTGTGAAGTAGTGACCTGCAACATACGCCTAGTTTCCTGAAATGGTTCACAAATGGTCCCAGTGTGTTTCTGGGGTAGAGAGTGGTAAAACGCTGCCCAGTGAGTGTGTTAATGGAGGAAAGAGGCTTATAGTGAGACACAGCTAATGGGATTAGCGGTGTTCCGTATAATGGGGGGATATGCCCCGCGGATACATCACGACTGGACTGCCGACGTGATTTCCAGATGGTCTGAACAGAATATTCTGTTACGATGTCGCCGAAGAACCATCTACTAGCCCCGGCCCGCTAGCTTTTCTGAACGCTGTGTCCCCTGCTCGCCTAGCGTAGTAGTAACTACCTAACAGCACCCTGACTCACCTATTACTGCTCTTTTGACCCTATGATCACTTGGCTACACAGCTAATGCCCCCTGGACTGTTTCAATAACACAGTACCTCATTTTGTTTACCTGTCGGCCCCAGCCTCGAACTCAGGTCCTGTATATACCTAACTGACCTGCTCTGCCCATTCATCGCCATTTACCCATTGTTGTCTTAGCTCTCCTGATCAACACCTGTGATTTCTTTATGCCTCTCTCTAATGTCAATATGCCTTGTCTACTGCTGTCTTGGCTAGTTATTACTGTTTTATTTCACTGTAGAGCCTTCAGTCCCACTCAAACTGCCTTAGATAGCTCTTTCGTCCCACCCCACACACATTTGGAGACCTCACCTGGCTTAACTTGTGCCTCCAGAGACGAAACCTCTCTCATCGTAATCAACACCTACTTTTACCTCCACTATACTCACATCCTACCATACCCTTGTCTGTACATTATCCCTTGAATCTATTCTACCACGCCCAGAAATCTGCTCCTTTTATTATCTATCCCCAACGCACTAGACGACCAGTTCTTATAGCCTTTCGCCGTACCCTTATCCTACTCATCCTCTGTTCCTCTGGAGATGTAGAGGTTAACCCAGGCCCTGCAGCCCCCAGTTCCACTCCTATTCCCCAGGCACTATCATTTGTTGACTTCTGTAACCGTAAAAGCCTTGGTTTCATGCATGTTAACATCAGAAGCCTCCTCCCTAAGTTTGTTTTATTCACTTCTTTAGCACACTATGCCAACCCTGATGTCCTAGCCGTGTCTGATTCCTGACTTAGGAAGGCCACCAAAAATTCAGAAATGTCCATCCCTAACTACAACATTTACCGCCAAGATAGAACTGCCAAAGGGGGAGGAGTTTCAATCTACTGTAGAGATAGCCTGCAGAGTTCTGTCATGCTATCCAGGGTCTGTGCCCAAACAATTCGAGCTTCTACTTAAAAAAATCCACCTTTCCAGAAATAAGTCTCTCACTGTTGTTATAGACCCCCCTCAGCCCCCAGCTGTGCCCTGGACACCATATGTGAATTAATTGCCCCCCAGTTTGTACTGTTAGATGACATAAACTTGGATATGCTTAACACCCCGGCCTTCCTACAATCTAAGCTAGATGCCCTTAATCTCACACAAATGATCATGGAACCTACCAGGTAGAACCCTAAATCCGGGAACACGGGCATCCTCATAGATATCATTCTGACCAACCTGCCCTCTAAATACACCTCTGCGGTCTTCAACCAGGATGTCAGCGATCACTGCCGCATTGCCTGCGTGATGGGTCCGCGGTCAAACAACCACCCCTCATCACTGTCAAACACTCCCTTTCTATTCGACCTGGCCCGGGTATCCTGGAAGGATATTGACCTCATTCCGTCAGTAGAGGATGTCTGGTTATTCTTTAAAAGTGCTTTCCTAGGAACCAATTTACACAGGCAGTTAGGTTAGCAAAGGCTAGCTCTTTCAAACTGAATTTTGCATCCTGTAGCACAAACTCCCAAAAGATCTGGGACACTGTAAATCCATGGAGAATAAGAGCACCTCCTCCCAGCTGCGCACTGCACTGAGGCTAGGAAACACTGTCAACACCGATCTACGGCTGGCCATGCTTTCCTGGCTACCCCTACCCCGGTCAACAGCTCTGCAGCCCCCACAGCAACTTGCCCAAGCATCCCCCATTTCTCCACCCAAATCCAGATAGCTGATGTTCTGAAAGAGCTGCAAAATCTGGACACCTACAAATCAGCAATCTGGACCCTCTCTTTCTAAAATTATCCACTGCATTTGTTGCAACCCCTATTACTAGCCTGTTCAACCTCTCTTTCGTATCATCTGAGATACCTAAAGATTGGAAAGCTGCCGCGGTCATCCCCCTATTCAAAGGGGGAGACACTCTAGACCCAAACTGTTACAGAGCTATATCTATCCTACCCTGCCTTTCTAAAGTCTTCGAAAGCCAAGCTAACAATCAGATCACCAACCATTTAGAATCTCACCGTACCTTCTCCGTTATGCAATCTGGTTTCCGAGCTGGTCATGGGTGCACCTCAGCCACGCTCAAGGTCCTAAACAATAGTATAACCGCCATCGATAAAAGACAATAGTGTGCAGCCGTGTTCATCGACCTGGCCAAGGCTTTCGACTCTGTCAATCACCACATTCTTATCGGCAAACTCAACAGCCTTGGTTTCTCAAATGATTGTCTCGCCTGGTTCACCAACTACTTCTCAGATAGAGTTCAGTGTGTCAAATCGGAGGGCCTGTTGTCCGGACCTCTGGCAGTCTCTATGGGCTTGCCACAGGGTTCAATTCTCGGGCCGACTCTTTTCTCTGTATACATCAATGATGTCGCTCTTGCTGCTGGTGGTTCTCTGATCCACCTCTATGCAGACGACACCATTCTGTATACTTCTGGACCTTCTTTGGACACTGTGTTAACAAACCTCCAGATGAGTTTATCCAACTGCTCTTAAATGCAAGTAAAACTAAATGCATGCTCTTCAACCGATTGCTGCCCGCACCCGCCCACCCAACTAGCATCACTACTCTGGACTGGTCTGACCTAGAATATGTGGACAACTACAAAAACCTAGGTGTCTGGTTAGACTGTAAACTCTCCTTCCAGACTCACATTAAGCATCTCCAATCCAAAATTAAATCTAGAATCGGCTTCCTATTTTGCAACAAAGCCTCCTTCACTCATGCTGCCAAACATACCTTCGTAAAACTGACTCTCCTACCGATCCTTGACTTCGACGATGTCATTTACAAAATATCCTCCAACATTCTACTCAGCGAATTAGATGTAGTCTATCACAGTGCCATCCGTCTTGTCACCAAAGCCCCATATACTACCCACCACTGTGACCTGTATGCTCTCGTTGGCTAGCCCTCGCTTCATATTTGTCGCCAAACCCACTGGCTCCAGGTCATCTATAAGTCTTTGCTAGGTAAAGCCCCGCTTTATCTCAGCTCACTTGCCACCATAGCAGCACCCACCTGTAGCACGTGCTCCAGCAGGTATATTTCACTGGTCACCTCCAAAGCCAACTCCTTCTTTAGCCGCCTTGCCTTCCAGGTCTCTGCTTCCAATGACTGGAACGAATTGCAAAAATCACTGAAGCTGACTTTAAGCTAACTTTAAGCATCAGCTGTCTTTAAGCATCAGCTGTCAGAGCAGCTTACCGATCATTGCACCTGTACATAGCCCATCTGTAAATAGCCAACCCAACTACCTCATCCTCATACTGTTATTTATTTTTTTGCTCCTTTGCACTCCAGTATCTCTACTTGTATCTCTACCAGTATCTCTATCTTACTACATATGCACACACTGTATATATACTTTGCTATTGTGTTATTCACTGTGCGTTTGTTTATCCCCTGTGTTGTTTGTGTCACACTGCTTTGCTCTATCTTGGCCATGTCGCAGTAAATGAGAACTTGTTCTCAACTGGCCTACCTGGTTAAATAAAGGTGAAATAAAATAAAATAAACACGTGGGTGTGCTTGCACATGCGTGTACTCAGTACTAATGCACACACATACAAACACATACACACCCCGCCCTCTACCCACCCTGCTGAGATGTTGGCACACTGTGCCAGCTTGATGAACCTTATCACGCTTGCTCCCATTCAGGTGTGTTGCCATCGCAGCCCTATGTTGTAAATGCTGTTTATCCTGTTTATCCCACAACACATTACAGCAATATTCCATCTTCACGTCTGCTCACACATTTTCAGTTATGCTTATGGGTAGATACTAGGTAGGAAAGCTTATTGTCAATGAGAGTCGGAGAGGTTTAGCTAAATGGCCAGGCTGTTTTGTGTACTCTAGAATGTGGCAGTGTAAGGGCACAGATGCCGCAGAGGCAATGTCCCAATGATATCCTTTACAAGAAAGTGACACATTTACTGCCTCCTTGTAAAGCAGAAGAGCACAATTACAGTGAGCCGTGCAGTAAAGTGAGTGTGCACAGGTGCTCAAATAAGCGTTGTGAGCCAAGGTAGACAAGACACACACGCATGCATGCACAGACATGTAGACAGAATAAACAAATGCATACACATGTACTCACACACGCACGCATGCATGCGCACACATACACAAACACACCTGTTCATTGATGGAGTGCCCTTTCAGAAGGCCTCCTCTTTAATCAGTCTATAGTGGCAGGGGGAGCGACTGGTGAGAGGGAACTGGAGACATTATACTAGAATGTGGAAGGATGAAGAGCTCAGTCGTAAATTAGTAATGATCCTCTTCTCACCAGATTCCTACTCCCACCAATGATTACAGACTACATGCACAGCCCCAGTTGCTAGCACACAGCTACCAATGAATACAGAATATACAGTGCATTCGGAAAGTATTCAGACCCCTTCACTTTTTCCACATTTTGTATAATATAAAATAAACTGAAATATCACATCTACAAAAGTATTCAGACCCTGAATAGCCACTAGTCAGATACCTGCCCCCCCCCCCCCCCCTACCCTTATAGATACCCACCCAACAAACAATGAAAATTACCATTTGTTAAGTCCAGGTAGCCCCTCCCTCTTTCAGTGTGTTTTTTCCCCATTTGGTGCCAAATGAACATGACCCTGTTCACATCATGAAAGTGTGAGTAGTGGTGTGCTGACACTCCAGACAGAAATTTTAATATTTAATAAAGTCCAGAAAGGGTGCTCAGTCCCCACACACACACACTGAATTTGACCTCTCTCATCGATTTACACAATAACTAGATGTCTGACCTCTCCACACCTCAATTTATTCTTACAACTGCGACAAAACACACTCTAGCTAACACACCTGTCATTATGTATGATTTGTGTGGTAAACACTTATTTGAAGTTATGTAAGAGTTGGTTAAACGTTGGAGTTGGAACCACTACTTGTACTGGTGATGGGTGTACTGGTGTACTGGTCAAGGCCTGGTAACAGGCTGTAGGAGCTACAAACTTGTTGTATTTGAGTGGATTAAATGTTGGAGTTGGAACCATTACTTGTACTGGTGGTGAGTGTACTGGCCTGGTCAAGGCCTTGCTTGTGGAGGCCTGGTGAGAGGCTGTAGGAGCGACTAGCTTAGTTGTATTTTGACAGCTGGGCGAGACTGTAATTTGCTGTACTAGCCTCCATGGCCGGGCTCACACAATGGCTGCTGTGACACGGACTCAATGGGAATCAGGGGTCTTAGTGATTTTCACAGGCCTGCGAGCTGGGAGAAAGACAGGGGCACGTAGAGTGTTCAGCACTGAGCTTCTGTCACATCCACTCTGAACACGCCAGTCAACACCGGCTCTATTCCCTAGTGCTGCACACACTTACACTAAGACAAAGACACACACATAAGTAAACACCCACACATACGCATAGAGTACATGTTCCCCGGCATACACTTTTCGAACACAGACACATTAACTCACTAGCATAAACGTTACAGTTCTATTCAAGCAAAACACACACTTTTACACTCACACTGTGTGACTCTATCCACTGGGGTATTGGTTGACACTGTGGCTAGATTGTGTGTGTGTGGGAACAGCCTGCTACAGTATAAACTAAGTCAGAGCTGTGCCTCCCTGGTATAGACCTAGACCCATAGAAATAGAACAACGTCCTGCTTTACTCTTATGGGTAGCTACACCCACTATGGCCGCCAGTCCACCCATCACAGAAAATGTACTTCAATGGGAATGTCTGTTCTAGTAATTATATTTCTCTGTCTGTAGACCATGGCGACGGGAGACTAGAAGCTAGACTCAGATAGAAAATATGAATCAATATTTGAATCAAAGTGTGTGTGTGTGTGTGTGTGTGTGTGTGTGTGTGTGCATGTGCGTGTGCGCGATGCCTCCTACTGCCCCCTGTGACTTGAATGGGGTACACCTTAATTCCAAAGTTTTTTGACGATGTAAAATCACTACATTGACTACATTGAATGTCTTTGAATGCATCATTTAATCTTTATTTATTTATACAACAGGTGGGTCTAATCCTGAATGCTGATTGGTTAAAACCGCATTCCAGCCGGTGTCTATTCCACAAGTTACCACCGGCTAAATCTATGATGTTAAAATGCCTATGTACTCTGTTCCATCTGACTGCGCAATCCAATGTCTCATCAGCCCAGCCAGGCACTTTAAAAACTTGATCTCCTGCTGTCCCATAGTAATGACGTGTCGGGATTCGGGACGAGACAGACAGGCGGGCAACGTTTCTCAGCCAGTCGAAATCATGAATCAGTTTTATCAGTTTTCCATAATTTTTATGGATATACGTTCAGTGCCTTCGGAAAGTATTCAGGCCCTTTGACTTTTCACATTTTGTTACGTTACAGCCTTATTCTAAAATTGATTTAATTGTCTTTTTTTCAATCTACACACAATACTTCATAATGACGAAGAAAAAACATGTTTCTAGAAATGTTTGCTAATTTATATAAAAAATTTAAAAAATGATATCACATTTAAACAACTATTCACACCCTTTACTAAGTACTTTGTTGAAGCACCTTTGGCAGTGATTACAGCATCGTGTTTTCTTGGGTATGACACTCCAAGCTTGGCACACCTGTATTTGGGGAGTTTCTCACATTCTCTCTGCAGATCTCTGAGAAGGTGAACCTTCGCCCCAGTCTGAGGTCCTGAGATCTCTGGAGCAGGTTTTCATCAAGGATCTCTGTACTTTGCCCCGTTCATCTTTCCCTCGATCCTGACTAGTCCGTCAGTCCCTGCCGCTGAAAAACATCTCCACAGCATGATGCTGTCCCCTCCATGCTTCACCGTAGGGATGGCGCTAGGTTTCCTCCTGACCAGTGGTGGAAAAAGTACCCAATTGTCATACTTGAGTAAAAGTTAAGATACCTTAATAAAAAATTACGCATGTGAAAGTCACCTTGTAAAATACTACTTGAGTAAAAGTCTAAAAGTATTTGTTTTTAAATATACTTAAGTATCAAAAGTAAATGTACAGTTGAAGTCGGAAGTTTACATACATCTTAGCCAAATACATTTAAACTAATTTTTTCACAAATCTGACATTTAATCCTAGTAAACATTCCCTGTCTTAGGTCAGTTAGGATCACCACTTTATTTTGAGAATGTGAAATGTCAGAATAAAAGTAGAGAGAATGATTTATTTCAGTTTTTTTTTCTTTCATCACATTCCCAGTGGGTCAGAAGTTTACATACACTCAACTAGTATTTGGTAGCATTGCCTTTAAATTATTTCACTTGAGTCAAACATTACCTACAATAAGTTGGGTGAATTTTGGCCCATTCCTCCTGACAGAGCTGGTGTAACTGAGTCAGGATTGTAGGCCTCCTTGCTCGCACACGCTTTTTCAGTTCTGCCAACAAATGTTCTATAGGATTGAGGTCAGGGCTTTGTGATGGCCACTCCAATACCTTGACTTTGTTTTCTTTAAGCCATTTTGACAAAACTTTAGAAGTATGCGACCAAACTTTAACTTCCTGACTGATGTCTTGAGATGTTGCTTCAATATATCCACATAATGTTCCTCCCTCATGATGCCATGTATTTTGTGAAGTGCACCAGTCCTTCCTGCAGCAAAGCACCCCCACAACATGATGCTGCCACCCCCGTGCTTCACGGTTGGGATGGTGTTCTTCGGCTTGCAAGCGTATCCCTTTTTCCTCCAAACATAACGATGGTCATTATGGCCAAACAGTTCTATTTTTGTTTTATCAGACCAGAGAACATTTCTCAAAAAAGTACGATCTTTGTCCCCATGTGCAGTTGCAAACCATAGTCTGGCTTTTTTGGAGCTGTTTTGGAGCAGTTTTGGAGCTTCCTTGCTGAGCAGCCTTTCATGTCGATATAAGACTAATTTTGCTGTGGATATAGATATGTTGGCACCTGTTTCCTCCAGCATCTTCACAAGGTCCTTGCTGTTGTTCTGGGATTGATTTGCACTCTTCGCACCACAGTACGTTCATCTCTAGGAGACAGAACGCATCGCCTTCCTGAGCGGTATGATGGCTGCGTGGTCCCATGGTGTTTGTACTTGCGTACTATTGTTTGTACAGATGAACGTGGTACCTTCAGGCGTTTGGAAATTGCTCCCAAGGATGAAACAGACTTGTGGAGGCCTACTATTCTTTTCTGAGGTCATGGCTGATTTCTTTTGATTTTCCCATGATGTCAAGCAAAGAGGCACTGAGTTTGAAGGTAGGCCTTGAAATACATCTACAGGTACACCTCCAATTGACTCAATTATGTCAATTAGCCTATCAGAAGCTTCGAAAGCCATGACATCATTTTCTGGAATTTACCAAGTTGTTTAAAGGCACAGTCAACTTAGTGATGTAAACTTCTGACCCACTGGAATTGTGATACAGTGAAATAATCTGTCTGTAAACAATTGTTGGAAAAATGACTTGTGTCATGCACAAAGTAGATGTCCTAACCAACTTGCCAAAACTATAGTTTGTTAACAAGAAATTTGTGGAGTGTTTGAAAAACGAGTTTTAATGACTCCAACCTAAGTGTATGTAAACTTTCGACTTCAACTGTAACTGCTAAAATATACTTATGTCGTGTCTTTGGTATCATTAAATTGAAGACTGTTAGTTTATCAAATCAATTCTTATTATTACGTGATTATGTTACCTGCCTCCTTGATGGAGGGAGGTGCAGGTGATGGAGGGAGGAGCAGGAGAGCAAGGGAGTCCCAGTGGCACAATAGTATATTTAGAAGTCCCAACTCAACAACAACATGGGTTGGGGGGGAATACGCCCAAACGGGGTCGCCACACACAGGGAAATAAAAGCTGCACGCGGGGGAGAAGCCTCTACTCCTGAACACATGCCAAAACGGTACAACTGCCGTGTGAAAGAAAACCCTGTGGTGCAGACACTTACCCCTAACCAAGTAACCACAGCAAACAATCCCGCACAAAGACTAGCAGGCAGCGGAGGTAAATAAACCCACCGAAATCAACTAATAGGACACAGGTGTAAACAATAGACAGACACAAACGAAAAGGAAAAATGGATCGGTGGCAGCTAGTAGGCCGGCGACGACGACCACCGAGCACCGCCCGAACAGGGAGAGGACCCACCTTCGGTGGAAGTCGTGACAGATTAGCTAATCAGGTAAATGTAATTAACTAGGAAGTCAGGGCACCAAGGAAAATATTCAGATTACAAAGTTATAATTTTCCTAATATAACTATCAGATATTTTAATATCTGATCAATTAGTCTTCTAATTTATGAATTATTATTTTCCTCATGTTAGGCTCATTCCAAACGTCGTAAATTGTTGGTTGTCTGCACGAACCCAGTCTTCACTATTAATCATCCATACATCAATTGTCTCAATCATTTATCTATTAACTAAATCATCACAGAAATGCACATACAAACAAAGTAGATATGTTTACAAGGAAATGATAGGGCATGTGCCGTACAGGGCTAAACCGGCATGACGTTTTGGTAGACAAAAAGGGAAGTGGGTGTAGACTGAGAAAGGCGGGAATTACGCAAATGCATCACTACACACTTGATAATTCTAACAATTGAAATGCTCATCCTTTTCACATGAACGCTCACTCATTTGGGAATAATTGCAATCAATATATATATTTACGCTCAGTGTGTCGTCGTGATCTCTGTTGGAGAGTTTGTCCGCCCTCTCTCTCTATGCCGTGGTTAGATGGATAGTTCAGAGTAACATTCAGCAATGTTGTTATAGAATAGATGTTTCGGCGGTTGTCGGCCTTCGCATTCACGGGTACATAATTTCTAGATACAGACTAGTAATTAGTATCGAAGAGTAGCTCTTTTTCTGTCGGATCGATAGTCTCAGAGTTTAACCACGTGGTATGGTTAAAAGATTCAGCAATCTACTCAAAAAGTATTGAAAAAGTGTAAAAATGTAAAGAAATTTAAATTCCTTATATTAAGCAAACCAGACCGCACCATTTTCAGATTTTTTTTATTTACGGTTAGCCAGGGGCACACTCCAACACTCTTACATAATTTACAAATGAAGCATTTGTGTTTGAGTCTGCCAGATCAGAGGCCATATGGATGACCATGGATGTTCTCTTGATAATTGCATGAATTTTACAATTTTCCTGTCCTGCCAAGCATTCAAAATGTAACGAGTACTTTTCGGTGTTTAAAGTATTTTTACTTAAGTACTTTACACAACTGCTCCAGACGTGACACTTGGCATTTATGCCAAAGAGTTCAATCTTGGTTTCATCAGACCTGAGAATCTTGTTTCTCATGGTCTGTGAGTCATTTAGGTGTGTCACGATCGTCTTGCGGTGAGAGATTGGACCAAGGCGCAGCGTGTGAAAAATACATCTTCTTTTATTTAGAAGAGAGAAAAAACACGAAACGAACGAACGCACTATACACAAACTAACAAAATAACAAACTGACGACCGTGAAGCTATAAGACAAATAGTGCTGACACAAACACTACACATAGACAATTCCCACAAATGCATGATGCCCATGGCTGCCTTAAATATGGCTCCAATCAGAGACAAATGAAAGACATCTGTCTCTGATTGAGAACCACTCAGGCAACATAGACATACCTAGAAACATTCACTCAACCATAGACATACCTAGAAACATTCACTCAACACAAACTCATACACTAAACCCAACACCCCCTTTACCATATAACCACCCAAAACGACAAACACAAACATTCCCCATGTCACACCCTGACCTAACTAAAATAATAAAGAAAACAAAGAATACTAAGGCCAGGGCGTGACAGTACCCCCCCAAAAGGTGCGGACTCCGCCGCAAAACCTGACACATAAGGGAGGTCCGGGGTGGGCCTTAATATGGCGGCGGCTCGGGTGCGGGACGTGGCCCCCACTCCACCATTTCAATATCCGCTTCGGTGTCTCTGGTAGATCCTGGCTGACTGGCGGCTCTGGAAGTCCTGGCTGGCTGGCGACTCTGGCTGCTCATGGCTGGCTGACGACTCTGGCTGCTCATGGCTGGCTGGCGATCTGGCTGCTCATGGCTGGCTGGCGACTCTGGCTGCTCATGGCTGGCTGGCGACTCTGGCTGCTCATGGCTGGCTGGCGACTCTGGCTGCTCATGGCTGGCTGCGACTCTGCTGCTCATGGCTGGCTGGCGACTCTGGCTGCTCATGGCTGGCTGGCGACTCTGGCTGCTCATGGCTGGCTGGCGACTCTGGCTGCTCATGGCTGGCTGGCGGCTCTGGCTGCTCATGGCTGGCTGACGGCCATGGCTGCTCCTGGCTCGCTGACGGCTCTGCTGCTCATGGCTGGCTGACGGCCATGGGTGCTCCTGGCTCGCTGACGGCTCTGGCTGCTCCTGGCTCGCTGGCGGCTCTGGCAGATCCTGTTGGTTGGCGGCTCTGCCGATCTGTCTGGTTGGCGGCTCTGGCAGATCCTGTCTGGTTGGCGGCTCTGGCAGATCCTGTTGGTGGCGGCTTGGCAGTCCTTCTGGTTGGCGGCTCTGGCAGATCCTGTCTGGTTGGCGGCTCTGCAGATCCTGTTCTGGTTGGCGGCTCTGGGCAGATCCCTGTCTGGTTGGCGGCTCTGGCAGATCCTGACTGACGAATGGCTCTAGCGGCTCCTGACTGACGAACGGCTCTGACGGCTCGGACGACGGGCGTCTAATGGCTCGGGGCAGACGGATGGCTCAGATTGGCGCTGGGTAGACGGATGGCTCAGATGGCGCTGGGTAGACGGATGGCTCAGATGGCGCTGGGCAGACGGATGGCTCAGATGGCGCTGGGTAGACGGATGGCTCAGATGGCACTGGCAGACGGATGGCTCAGATGGCACTGGGCAGACGGATGGCTCAGATGGCACTGGGCAGCGGGTAGCTCTGGCCCCGCTGGGCAGACGGGCAGTTCCGGCACCACTGGGCAGACGGCAGACTCTGGCCGGCTGAGACGCACTATAGGCCTGGTGCGTGGTGCCGGAACTGGAGGTACCGGGCTAAGGACACGCACCTTCAGGCTAGTGCGGGGAGCAGCAACAGGGCACACTGGACTCTCAAGGCGTACTATAAGCCTGGTGCGTCGGTACCGGCACTGGTGCACCGGGCTGAGGGCACGCACATCAGGGCGAGTACGGGAGAAGGAACAGTGCGTACAGGACTCTGGAGACACACAGGAGGCTTGATGCGTGGTGCCGGAACTGGAGGCACTGGACTGGAGACACGCACACAGGGAGAGTGCGTGGAGGAGGAACAGGGCTCTGGAGACGCACATGGAAGCCTGGTGCGTGGTGTAGGCACTGGTGGTACTGGGCTGGGCGGGGAGGTGGCGCCGGAATACCGGACCGTGCAGGCTACTGGCTCCCTTGAGCACTGAGCCTGCCCAACCTTACCTGGTTGTATGCTCCCCGTCGCCCGACCAGTGCGGGGAGGTGGAATAACCCGCACCGGCCTATGTAGGCGAACCGGGGACACCATGCGTAAGGCTGGTGCCATGTAAGCCGGCACGAGGAGACGCACTGGTGGCAGATGCGTTGGGCCGGCTTCATGACATCCGGCTCAACGCTCAATCTAGCCCGGCGATACGTGGAGCTGGAATGTACCGAACCGGGCTATGCACGCGTACAGGAGACACCATGCGCTCTACTGCGTAACACGGTGTCTGCCCGTACTCTCGCTCTCCACGGTAAGTACAGGCAGTTGGCGCGGTTCCTACCTGACTTCGCCACACTACCCTTTAGCCCCCGCCCAAGAAAATTTTGGGTTGTACTCGCGGGCCTCCAGCCTTGCTTCCGTGCCTGCCTCCTCATATCGCCGCCTCTCTGCTTTCGCTGCCTCCAGCTCAGCTTTGGGGCGGCGATATTCTCCTGGTTGAGCCCAAGGTCCCTTACCATCCAATTCGTCCAGAAATCCTGTGTAGGTGGGTCCTGTTGCCGCTTGAACACGCCGCTTGTGAAGTCGTGTCTGGTGGGTCATTCTCACGATCGTCTTGCGGTGAGAGATTGGACCAAGGCGCAGCGTGTGAAAAATACATCTTCTTTTATTTAGAAGAGAGAAAAAACACGAAACGAACACTATACACAAACTAACAAAATAACAAACTGACGACCGTGAAGCTATAAGACAAATAGTGCTGACACAAACACTACACATAGACAATTACCCACAAATGCATGATGCCCATGGCTGCCTTAAATATGGCTCCCAATCAGAGACAAATGAAAGACATCTGTCTCTGATTGAGAACCACTCAGGCAACCATAGACATACCTAGAAACATTCACTCAACCATAGACATACCTAGAAACATTCACTCAACACAAACTCATACACTAAACCCAACACCCCCTTTACCATATAACCACCCAAAACGACAAAACACAAACATTCCCCATGTCACACCCTGACCTAACTAAAATAATAAAGAAAACAAAGAATACTAAGGTCAGGGCGTGACAAGGTGCCTTTTGGCAAACTCCAAGCGGGCTGTCATGTGCATTTTACTGAGGTGTGGCTTCCGTCTGGCCGCTCTACCATAAAGGCCTGATTGGTGGTGTGCTGCAGAGATGGTTGTCCTTCTGGAAGCTTCTCCCATCTCCACAGAGTTACTCTGGAGCTCTGTCAGAGTGACCATCGGGTTCTTGGTCACCTCCCTGACCCTTCCTAGAGCTAGCCACGCGGCCAGCTCTAGGAAGAGTCAAGGTGGTTCCAAACGTCTTCCATTTAAGAATGATGAAGTTCCCAAAGAACACAATGTCCTCCAATGCTGCATAAATGATTTGTTACCCTTCCTTTGATCTGTGCCTCGACACAATCCTGGCTTTACGGACAATTCCTTCGACATTTCTTGGTTTTTGCTTTGACATGCACTGTCAAATGTGGGACCTTATATAGACAGGTGTGTGCCTTTCCAAATCATGTCCAATCAATTGAATTTACCACAGGTGGACTCCAATCAAGTTGTAGAAACATCTCAAGGATGATCAATAGAAACAGGTCTCGTAGCAAAGGGTCTGAATACTTATGTAAATAAGGTATTTATATTTATTTTTAATAAATCTGAAAATATTTCTAAAAACCTGTTTTTGCTTTGTCATTATGGGGTATTGTGTGTAGATTGCTGAGGACATTTTTTTATTTAATCAATTTTAGAACAAAATGTGGAAAAATTCAAGTGGTCTAAATAGTTTCCGAATGCGCTGTATACAAAGAAATGTCAATTGAAAAAAAAGGTAAAACATTACGAAGTGCAGCTAGTTTACGGTCTTTCCAGCTTCAGTTTGAAGTGATTGTGTTAGTTGTGTTGTTGGCTAGCTCCTCTGAACATCAGTGGCCTGACGAGAGAGCACATTTTCTATGCCAGGCAAAATCTCTCATTAGCTCATTGTTATAGATATATCCAAGCAAATGTCACTTGAAAACAGCTTGAACAAATGCTAATGCGGCTACTTTGCTGTTATTCCGGCTGCACTTTTTGACTCGACTGTAAGTAGCCGTAGTTCTCTAGCTAGCAAGCCAGGGATAAGAACGTTGCCAGCCAGTATAGCAATCGGACATTTAGAACGAATGACTGGGTCGGGTCCATAGATACAGAACAAAAATACTGAACAACTGGGTTGCGTCTCTAGCAACCAAACCGATAGAACGAACAACCAGTCGGCTTGGGTAGCAACCCTAGATTTGTGTAGGGACTATATATTGTGAAAGGATGAGATAGTATGAATAAATTCATCAAAATAAAAAAGTTTTTAATGAAAATATCTCAGTCATTATTTTTAATATGTTGGTAACCCGACTTCGTCTCGGACCTAACAACACCCATGCAAATATATCCTCCAAACACCGGCTTCTCGGGCATTATCACTTAAAGAGATTACTGCCACCACCGATCAGTCAATGAAATTGACACAGAAATAACCCATACTGTATGTTGTGGCAGTTGGTTTTTACCAGGTTTGGTTGTCTGCAAAGAGATAATCTCAGTTATCCCGGAACTAAAATCTTGTGTAATTTGATCAGATGCTTATGTTTACGTTGTCTGTCCACAAGAGATTAGCAAAGAGAAGAAAGCAAATATTGCTATTACTCTGCTATATACTGAACAAAAATATAAACGCAACATGCAACAATTTAAGATTTTACTGAGTTACAGTTCATATAAGGAAATCAGTCAATTTAAATAAATTCATTATGCCCTAATCTATGGATGTCACATGACTTGGAATACAGATATGCATCTGTTGGTCACAGATACCATAAAAAAAAGTAGGGGCGTGGATCAGAAAACCAGTCAGTATCTGGTGTGACCACCATTTGCCTCATGCAGCGCAACACATCTCTTTTACTTGGAGTTGATTAGTCTGTTTATTGTGGCCTGTAGAATGATGTCCCACTCCTCTTCAAAGGCTGTGTGAAGTTGATGGATATTGGCAGCAACTGGAACACGCTGTTGTGAGGCCAGTTGGACGTACTGCCAAATTCTCTAAAACAATGTTGGAGGCAGTTTATGGTAGAGAAACTAACATAAAATTATCTGGCAACAGCTCTGGTGGACATTTCTGCAGTCTGCATGCCAATTGCACGTTCCCTCAACTTGAGACATCTGTGGCATTGTGTTGTGTGACAAAACTGCACATTTTAGAGTGGCCTTTCATTGTCTCAAGCACAAAGTGCACCTGTGTAATGATCATGCTGTTAAATCAGCTTATTGAAATGCAACAACTGTCAGGTGGATGGATTATCTTGGCAAAATTTGAGAGAAATAAGCTTTTTGTGCGTTTGGAAGATTACTGGGATCTTTAATTTCAGCTCATGAAACATGGGACCAACACTTTACATGTTGCGTTTATATAATTTACTCAGTAGGGGCTGCTAAAGACATTCTATCTACTAAACCAAAAGTACCAAGGTCTCGTCTACACATGTTCATTTTGACCACGTTCAGTTGGACAATGTTTATTAGGGCAGACAGCAGAAAAAGTTTGTTAAATGTTTTGCAGCTGAAAACTAACATTTGTGATTCTTATTGGACAAGTCCAAGCAATCCCTCCCTGTTTCAGTCAGTTTTCTTCCGTTTGGTGCCTAATAAACGCGACACAGGGCACAATGTTGTGGAATATTCAGTTCAGATAATAATACACTATATGTACAAAAGTATGTGGACACCCCTTCAAATTAGTGGATTCGGCTATTTCAGCCACACCCGTTGCTGACAGGTGTATAAAATCGAGCACACAGCAATGCAATCTCCATAGACAAACATTGGCAGTAGAATGGCATTACTAAACAGCTCAGAGACTTTCAACGTGGCACCTTTCCAACAAGTCAGTTTGTCAAATTTCTGGAGTGAGGAGTCATGCTTCGCAGTCCAATGGCAGTCCAATGGACGAATTTGGGCCAGGAGAAGGCTACCTGACCCAATGCATAGTGCCACCTGTAAAGTTTGGTGGAGGAGGAATAATGATCTGTGACTGTTTT
The DNA here is from genome assembly GCF_002910315.2 of Salvelinus sp. IW2-2015. NCBI lineage: Eukaryota > Metazoa > Chordata > Actinopteri > Salmoniformes > Salmonidae > Salvelinus > Salvelinus sp. IW2-2015. The sequence continues at coordinate 1,123,295 of NC_036862.1, read as the reverse complement.
TCATGGTTCGGGCTAGGCCTCTTTGTTCCAGTAAAGGGAAATCTTAGCATTCAATGACATTCTAGACAATTCTGTGCTTCCAACTTTGTGGCAACAGTTTGGGGAAGGCCCTTTCCTGTTTTAGCATGACAATGCCCCTGTGCACAAAGCGAGGTCCATACAGAAATGTTTTGTCAAGATCGGTGTGGAAGAACTGGATTGGTCTGCACAGAGCCCTGACCTCAACTCCATCGAACACCTTTGGGATGAATTGAACTCTAACTGTGAGCCAGCCCTAAACCCCCAACATCAGTGCCCGACCTCACTGATGCTATTGTGGCTGAATGGAAGCAAGTCCCCACAGCAATGTTCCAACATCTAGTGTAATGCCTTCCCATAAGAGTGGAGGCTGTTATAGCAGCAAAGGGGGGACCAAATCCATATTAATGCCCATGATTTTGGAATGAGATGTTCAACAAGCAGGTCTCCACATACTTCGGGTCATGTAGTGTATATGTTGAAAAACAGGCATACCTCTGACATGCCATCTTAATTCATGATATTTATATTCATTTGTTATTTTCAGTATGTTGCAGCCTTGTAAACGTGATCCCCAGTGTTTGTAACGTGTCACTGTGATGTCCAGGGTGTTCCAGGAGTTTTAGGACGACAAGGGCCACAGGGGCCACCAGGGTTCCCGGGCCCCCAGGGGCCTCTAGGAGAGAAGGGATATCGAGGAGAGGAGGGCTTCCCTGGCGTATCTGGACCGAAGGGAGATGTGGTAAATTAAATACCTCATGTTTAGGGTTCTGAGTTTTACCTGATCACTTCACCTGATCAGGTCCCACTTGTGCTGTACTGTACTTGTACTGCAATCATGTACCCAAAATAATCGCTGTCAATCACACACTCTCAACTGGTTTCAAGTGTCATAATGACATGGAGAGGGACAAGGAGAAAAAGAGAGATCATGACATGGTTAAAGAAAAATAAATATTAGATCTTGTGTGTGTGTGTGCGTTCTGACTCCTGATCTGTTTCTGCATTTTCAGGGTACTGCTGGCGTACCAGGATATCCTGGACTAGATGGTGTCCCGGTGAGTGTATGTGTGGGGAATGCAAGCATGTAGGCACATGTGTGTGTGTATACCTGTAGACCAATTCCTTGCCATGGCATATTGTAATACCATGGTTAGCTTATGAACTGCAAACTGCTTTCTGCTCAATACTGCACATTATAGTTCATATGTCATTCCTATGCCTTTTGGACCTCATACGTCTTTTGGGGAAAAGTATACAGTACCAGTCAAAAGTTTGAACACACCTACTCATTCAAGGGTTTTTCTTTATTTTTACTATTTTCTTCATGGTAGAATAATATTGAGGGCATCAACACAAGTAAATAATACATATGGAATCATGTAGTAAGCAAAAAAAGTGTTTAACAAATCAAATATATACTTTATATTTTAGAGTCTTCAAAGTAGCCACCTTTTGCCTTGATGAAGGAAAAGCAGCCAACAAGTGCTCAGCATATGTGTGGACTCCTTCACGACTGTTGGAAAAGCATTCCAGGTGAATCTGGTTGAGAGAATGCCAAGAGTGTGCAAAGCTGTCGTCAAGGCAAAGGGTGGCTACTTTAAAGAATCTCAAATATAAGAAATACTTTGATTTGTTTAACACTTTTTTGGTTACTACGTGATTCCATATATGTTAATTCATAGTGTTGATGTCTTCACTATTATTCTACAATGTAGAAAATAATAAAAATAAAGAAAAACCCTGGAATGAGTAGGTGTATCCAAACCTCTGACTGGTACTGTATATGTTTAATTTCTTTAGTATATCATAAAAGGGACAAGTTTGACCTTCAGAAAAATTTGATTATGTTTGTTGAATAATTCTAACAGTGTGAAACCTAACAGGGTGAACATTTGGAGCCTAAATTAGCCATAGCTCTGTGGGTGATTGCGATTGATCTAGCATAATGGTAAATATGGTAAACACTGAAAGAGGATTTAATTTATATATCAAAAGATTTTTAACATTTTGACATTTCCTAAATGTTCTCTGTAATTTAGCCTAACAGGATGGAAATGTATGAGTGAGACAAACAGACTATCGTCATGAAATGCTAAAATGATCGAATATGCAAGTTTTGACTTCACTTTGACATTAGCATCCCCTCATTACCGTTTTCCCACCAACAAAGTAATGACACTACCTGAACAGGATGTCATTGTGGGAAGGGGTTGTTTTCTTAAAGGAGAATTACTACAAACTAACAGGGTGGAAAGTGATATCAGGGACACACAGAACATCATAAATACAATAATAATAAATACAATAATCATGAGAAAGAAAATATTGCTGACAGATTTGTTTTTTAGGACTATAAAATAATGAAGAAATATTTTATCTTATAGTTTATATTTCTTGTAGAAGTTGACGAATAGCACCAGGGGACATGGCAACATGCCAACATGCACTGAAAACAAAATGCATAAATTCCCTTTGAGATCCATATCTTTGTGCTTTTAATGGTAAATGACAGCTAACCTTATATTTAAAGGCTTTTGGAATCCACATTTTACACTAAATAAGTAAGGGATAGTCAAGGGGCTATGCGTTCTCTGGAAAATAATGAACGATGTAGAAGGTGTGTTCCACGAAACTAACATTCCACAGAGTTGCATTATTTTCAAGAGAATGCATAGAGCCCCGTGTTGATTATCCATTTTATACCATGGCTATAATTTAACAAATGTACAGCTAGAAATGTGTTCATTTGCAGGTAGAAATGTGTTCAACATCCACTGAAGTAACTAGCAAGTTTACTAGATAGCAACTGTAGTTGCCTTGGTAACCAAGCAAACAGACTTGCTAGTTTAGATAACCAAACCATCAGTCCTGGCTTGCTATTATGAAAATCAAATTCAACAGTGCCAATGATGTTTTCAATTCGACCTTTGCTTTCAAAAGCAGCTCAAACATCGAACATGTAAGAACTATAGACATTGAATTCTACCGTGCAAATATACAGTGCGTATTAGGGAAATAATGCACACTCTAGAATGCCCTTCAAGCAAATCAGAAACTATTATTCAACAATGCCATGGTATAAGAAGTGATATTTCCTGGGGAAAGAAAAGGCACTGGATAGTGGGAATGACCAATGGTGCATATGTAACGGATGTGAAATGGCTAGCTAGTTAGCGGGTACGCGCTAATAGCGTTTCAATCAGTTACGTCACATGCTCTGAAACCTAGAAGTAGTGTTGCCCCTTGCTCTGCAAGAGCCGCGGCTTTTGTGGAGCGATGGGTAACGACGCTTCGTGGGTGACTGTTGTTGATGTGTGCAGAGGGTCCCTGGTTCGCGCCCGGGTCGGGGCGAGGGGACGGTTTAAAGTTAAACTGTTACCCATAAATAGCCTAATGTCTGTGTATGTATGTTCCAGGGTTACCTAGTGCCGGGGGCGTGTTCCTGGTCTACCAGGGCTTGATGGCTGTAACGGGACCAGAGGGGACACTGGTTTCCCTGGAATCCATGGTCTGGACGGGCCTGATGGGGGAGCGGTGAGTACAGTACAGAACTGTACGGTATGTGGCTGGTGTAGGGGACACAGAKAGGGGCTATATCACTCTGCATTCCTTGAGAACCCAGAACATGAAGGAACAGGGGGCAGGCAAAACAACAGGTCAAGGGCAGGCAGAGGTCAGTCACCCAGATCAGAGTCCAAAAGGTACCGAACGGCAGGCAGTCTAAGGGTCAGGGCAGACAGTGATCAATGATCCAGTGTGGTGTGACACTGACTAGTGTAATATAAACATTATTTCGTGGTGCCCCGACTTTCTAGTTAATTACATTTACATGATTAGTTTAATCAGGTAATATTAATTACAGAGAAATGATTTTATAGAATAGCATGTCATATCACTTAATCTGGCATAGCAAAGACACGACATAGGGGATAGCTAAGGGTATTGCTACTGCCTTCCTGAGACCTAGAAGCGCTTCTTGAGTATGTTGTGTTAACGGTACAGAGGATTTTGAGTTCACACCCCGGTCTGGGTGGAATTTCCTCTCTGTCACAGTGGTCCACATGACTCGGATCACACAGTTGGGCTCTTGCTACTGCCTTCCTGAGGCCTAGAAGTACTGTCGCCCCAGATCTAGAAATGCCTTCTCTAGATCAGTGTTATTTGCGGTGCTTCTTGTGTATTTTGCGTAGGGTTGTGAGTTTCCACTCTGTAACAAATACATTCACGTTCACATATACTGTATTGTGTTGTTGACACTTCTATTGATTACTGCAGGGTTTCCCAGGGATCAAAGGTGTGCCAGGGGACCCCACCGTTCAGTTCATCCAGTACTCTGGTATACCTGTAAGTGGCCTTTCACAACCATCACCCCTCCATACAGTCTCTTTCATGTGTGTCCACCTGTACATGATTGCAACTCTTACACAAAATATTCATCTTATTTGATTATTGATTGATTTTTTGATTGATGATGGATGGATGGGTGGATGGATTGATTGTCATAAACCTTTTAGGTGCCCAACCCATGTCTGCATACAAAACAAAAATGAATATGCCCTATGCTTCCACACAATCAATCATCCTACAGTCCTTGTCTGTGTACCTAACTCTCACTCCTATACCCTCTTAGCTTTGTACACCCGTTTGCTCATCCTCACCCGCTCCAATGCCTCCTCACCCTGCCATGTATGTTCTGTTGTTAAGATTTCTTATCTTTTTCTTTACTTCTTATCTGACAGGGTGATGTCGGCCGTGTTGGGGTTACTGGACTGCCTGTGAGTAAGATGGTTGTTGGATGGTTTCCCTACAGCCTGTCAAGTCACAACATACGCTACTTCAAAATGTCCCCCTTACCAGCATGTGTCTGCCTCTGCTGCTGTGACACATTCAATGTGTCATCATAGTTACTACTGCATTACTATTGCCTGGTCACCAGATCTGAATGTGATTTTAGCCATCTTCACTAACTGTCCTTGTCATTTCAACAATGTACGTAAGAAGAGCAGCCAGGTTGACATATACCCAGTGCTTAACTGAACTGAGTAGCAACACCTTTGATTTTGTAGTGAGGGCGAATTAACGGGCTGCTGCACGGTCACTATGGGAACTCTTTCTAGAGTGCCCGGTTAAATTGTGCAAAACAGCATTTTTTAAACTGTTAAATTTGTGAAATGTAAGTGATAATTGTACAAATCTGTGAGTTTGCTTCATTTACTATCATCCTCAATTAAGATATTTTATTATTTTTCCATATTTAATTCATTTATATTATGTCACTTTCCTTGATGTGGACAGTATGTCATTACATTACAAAAGCTCACTTTTTGACCATGGAGAATTCGGGGCGGTCTCTCTATAAAAATACTGACCACACACCAATACATGGATTTGAGATTTAAACTATGACTCAAATAACAGCCAACCCTAGTCAGTGTTGATATCCTATGCTGGGCCGTGATTCGTTGATTCGTTTGTTCCTTTTTCTGTATTGACATCCTCCTGAAATCCACATCCAACATTCCTAAATATACAGTACCAGTCAAAAGTTTGGGCACACCTACTCATTCAAAGGTCTTTCTTAATTTTTGCGTTAGCTGGCTCGAGAGGTTTCCTTGGCTCGGCAGGCTCCCATCCCACGTCATGCCTCAGCCTGCTCGTCGGTCTCCCACGCCTCGGCCGGCTCGTCGGTCTCCCTCGGCCGGCTCATCCGTCTCCCACGCCGAGCCGGCCGAGGCGGAACATGCAACCTGATTTTCCCCCTTCTCGCGCTATTGATTTCAACGTGATATCGATATGAGTAATTGACAAAACAGTGTTGCGTTTCCCTTTCTGTTTTGGTGTCCCCCAACACTGAAATGTAGCTGACTGTCTTCTGCAGGTTGTCCACTAACCAGTGATGTAAACAATATCTCCAGTTTTTGTCTTTTTTTGTGTGTCAATTTCAACAGCGTATACAAACTGATTTCCCTCCTAATCGATATGAGTGTGCATATGCACATTCAATAAAGTATAAGTAATTTGATTACTATTGTGGCATGCCAGTTTGCTAAAGCAGGAAAATAATAGTGCAGCAACAGGATATGTGAATTATTATGTGGATTATAATGAATTTACTTTATTGTAGGGGTTGCAAAAAAAATTGTTAGGGCAAATCAAGTCTGAAATGTCAAAGTTAAAATTGTTCAAATTCAAATACACAACAAGTTTGCATTTTCTGCTTTGCAGCAACATTCTCAGCAGCAAAATAGTGATCAAATTAAGATCCTACATCTGTATATGTAGGTAGTACATTTTATGTTAAAGTTTTCAATATAGCACAAACTATTTCTGCATATTTTGAATATTGATTTGGACACTTCAAAATGGTGTTTTGACATTGGGCTTTAATTCAAAAGTTATTGTCAACAGGAAGCAGCAACAGCATCATTTTCAACATATGTTTTAGGAATATAAATGGTACTTTCAACATTAATTTCCAAGAGTATTTTTCTTAGTCATGTCAAAACTTCTGAATGAGTCCAAAAACGTGCTGTGATTTATTTATTTTCATGATATACCAGATATCGTGAAAACGGATTTGCCTTGCCTCCTGCTTGAGTACCTGCACCTCTTATAGAATATTTGCACTAAAGTATGAATGCTGTTACTAAAATGAAAACACCACCTTTTTCATTCCACTTCAAGCATGGAATCTTACCCTACGTGTTCGTTCAGATGCTTTGTGGGTTGTGGATGTATCCAGGTTGTTTGTTAGGGTTTGACGCAGGGTTCGTTGTTTTACAGGGCTTCCAAGGCATTAGCGGCCCTAGGGGACCTACTGGACCAGTTGGTTTGGATGGATCAAATGTGAGTATAAAGCATCATCATAGTCCAAAACGTGTACACGTACGCACAGCAGTGTTCTAGAATATCGGCTTTCATACATTTCTAATTCTCAGTGCAGCTCAAGCTATTTTTCCAACTGTCAACACATTCAAATGAATAGAGGACACATACCGGATCCTCTTTGGTTGAAAATTCTGTCTGTGCGTCCTCCGGGATGGTGATTTCAGCTATGTCACAATGGGAAACCGGACTATCGTGTCTCAGCGTCTGTGGATTATTTATATTTCTAATGGATTACATTTAGAAAGTAACCTACCCAACACTGGTTATGTACATTTTAAAATGTTACATTATGTTTCACAACACATTAAGTGTGTGCCTTCAGGCCACTACTCTAATACCTCATATCTACAATACAAAATGCATGTGTACGTGTGTGTGTGTGTTAGCATGTGTATGTGTATGCGTGTGTCTGTATCTGTGTTTGTCTCTTTACAGTCCCTGTTGTTCCATAAGGTGTATTTTTATCTGTTTTTTAAATCTGATTCTACTGCTTGAATCAGTTACCTGATGTAGAATAGAGTTCCATGTAGCCATGGCTCTATGTTGTACTGTGCGCCTCCCATAGTCTGTTCTGGACTTGGGGATTGTGAGGAGACCTCTGGTGGCATGTCTTGTGGGGTATGCATGGGTGTCCGAGCTGTGTGCTAGTAGTTTAAACAGACAGCTCGGTGCATTCAACATGTCAATACTTCTTAAAAAAACAAGTAGTGATGAAGTCAATCCCTCCTCTACTTTGAACCATAAGAGATTGACATGCATATTATTAATGTTAGTTCTCTGTGTATATTTAAGGGCCAGCTGTGCTGTTCTGAGCCAATTATAATTGTTTTCCTCTTTGTGGCAGGAGCAACAAAACTAGGGCCTGTAGGACCTGCCTTGTTGATAGTGTTGTTAAGAAGGTAGAGCAGATCTTTATTATGGACAGACTTCTCCCCATCTTAGCTACTGTTGCATCAACATGTTATGACCACGACAGTTTACAATCCAGGGTTACTCCAAGCAGTTTAGTCACCTCAACTTTCTGAATTTCCACATTATTTATTACAGGATTTAGTTTTGTATTTGTATTTATTAAGGATCCCCATTAGTAGCTGCCAAGGTAGCAGCTACTCTTCCTAGGGTCCAGCTACTTTAAGGCAGTTATATACTATTTAAAATATTACATGGCATTACATTTCATAACACTTTTCACAACACATTAAGTGTGTTCCCACAGTCGTGGCTTAAAGTTTTGAGAATGACACAAAGTCTGCTGCCTCAGTTTGTATGATGGCAATTTGCATATACTCCCGAATGTTATGAAGAGTGATCAGATGAATTGCAATTAATTGCAAAGTCCCTCTTTGCCATGCAAATTAACTGAATCCCCAAAAAACATTTCCACTGCATTTCAGCCCTGCCACAAAAGGACCAGCTGACATGTCAGTGATTCTCTCGTTAACACAGGTGTGAGTGTTGACGAGGACAAGGCTGGAGATCACTCTGTCGTGCTGATTGAGTTGGAATAACAGACTGGAAGCTTCAAAAGGAGGGTGGTGCTTTGAATCATTGTTCTTCCTTTGTCAACCATGGTTACCTGCAAGGAAACACGTGCCATCATCCTTGCTTTGCACAAAAAGGGCTTCACAGGCAAGGATATTGCTGCCAGTAAGATTGCACCTATATCCACCATTTATCGGATCATCAAGAATTTCAAGGAGAGCGGTTCAATTGTTGTGAAGAAGGCTTCAAGGCGCCCAAGAAAGTCCAGCAAGCGCCAGGACCGTCTCCTATAGTTGATTCAGCTGCGGGATCTGGGCACCACCAGTACAGAGCTTGCTCAGGAATGGCAGCAGGCAKGTGTGAGTGCATCTGCACGCACAGTGAGGCGAAGACTTTTGGAGGATGGCCTGGTGTCAAGAATGGCAGCAAAGAAGCCACTTCTCTCCAGGAAAAACATCAGGGACAGACTGATATTCTGCAAAAGGTACAGGGATTGGACAGCTGAGGACTGGGGTAAAGTCATTTTCTCTGATGAATCCCCTTTCCGATTGTTTGGGGCATCCTGAAAAAAGCTTGTCCGGAGAAGACAAAGTGAGTGCTACCACTAGTCCTGTGTCATGCCAACAGTAAAGCATCCTGAGACCATTCATGTGTGGGGTTGCTTCTCAGCCAAGGGAGTGGGCTAACTCACAATTCTGCCTAAGAACACAGCTATGAATAAAGAATGGTACCAACWCATCCTCCGAGAGCAACTTCTCCCAACCATCCAGGAACAGTTTGTATCCACAATATAGCAGTAAAGCCATATCACATGTTTTTCCAGCAGCAGACTATGATTGATAATGTCAAATGCCACACTGAAGTCTAACACAAGAGCTCCCACAATCTTTTTATCATCAAGTTCTCTCAGCCAATCATCAGTCATTTGTGTAAGTGCTGTGCATGTCGAATGCCACTGTTGTCAATTTTTTTTCTGTAAAATAGCATTTTATCTGGTCAAAAACCATTTCTTTCCTAAAGTTTCCTAAAGGTTGGTAACAGGCTGATTGGCTGGTTATTTGAACCAGTAAATGGGGCTTTACTATTATTGGGGAGCGAAATGACTTTTGCTTTCCTCCAGGCCTGAGGACACACAGTTTCTTGTAGGCTTAGATTGAAAATATGGAAATTAGAGGAGTGGCAATATCGTCTGACTATGACGCTTAAGGCTGTGTTCACACAGGCAGCCCAATTCAGATAATATTTCAATTATTTGCATATCTTATACCAATATGATATTTTCCATAATGTGTAAACAGCAAAAAATGAATTGAATCTGATATTTTCACTCCTGCATAGGTGGATCTGAATCCTGGTACAAACCCCATCCTCCATATGCAACTTCTGTCTGGATGCTCAGATAAAAAAAGATGTGCTCTGAAGTTTTTTGCACATTACCCTCTGTTATAATAACAACCACCCCAAAATATTAAGGAACAGTGACAGGAAATGAGCTTTGCATCTGTGTGCTACTACTGCATGTGCAAATCTGATATGGGTCACATGTAAAACGGAGTGTGGACAATCAGAAAAAAATACAGAAAAAAACCACACCCATTGTGTTTTCTCACTCGAATGTGTGCTCAATGTATACTGTATTTGTGGTACATACCGTGGCCTGCAGTTTGTTTCTTTGTGTATTGTGTCATCCAAACAATCACCTTGAATTTGTTTAAAACCATGTGTATTCATAAGGATGTCTGTGTGTTTTTCTGCAGGGTTTAACTGGTTCACCTGGCCTGAGAGGTCCACCTGTAAGATCCTACCTTTATCTAACTACCTGCTCGATTACACTTTCACATATTTTGCTGTACATACTATGAAAAGGGATCATCTAATATTATTTCATGCCACAATTGCATATTCAATTGTGTTTATAGCGTTCTAAATCATATGAAACACTAGTACACGGCCCTCTCCATAGGCTAGCTAGAGTTTTATTTATCTGTCATACTCACTCTCTCTCTCTTTCTTTCATTAATTCTCTCTCTCCCTTTTACCTCTCCCTCTCTCGCTGTCATTTTACAAGGGAGAAAAAGGAAGATCATTGCCAGGACAGAAAGGAGATGAAGTGAGTAACCCACAAGTGTGTTCTTAACACCCCTGCAGGTCAAGTATGGACATCAGCTCTTGTGCTTCCAATCCATAAGGGCGAGGATAGTAGTGATCTTATTACTTATCGCCCCATTTCAAGGCTTCCTTGTCTAGCTAAGATTCTTGAATCCTTAGAAAATGTACAACTTTTGCAAATGTATTTTGAATGTAACTATTACAGCAACCACTTTAGTTATGAATGATCTTGTCAATGCTTTAGACACTCAAATCAAATGTGCTGCTTTGTTTGTAGACCTGTCAAAAATGTTTGATACTGTTGCTCATGCTATTTAATTGAATAAGTTGTCCTCAACAGACCTGAGCTCTGACGCCTGTTAATGGTTTAATGATTATCTTAGTGACAGAACTCAGGCCGTTGTGATTGATGGGGTTAAGTCTACATTTCTTGATGTACATCAAAGTGTACCACAGGGGTCGATTTTTGGGACCTGTTCTCTTCACTATTTGTATAAACACATTGGTCAATCTGTAAAACATAATAAACTTCATCTATATGCAGATTATACTATTATGAATGCTATTGGCCCGACTGTTGATCTGGCTGTGTCAAAACTACAGTCAGATTTTATAGCTATGCAGGAATCCCTTGTTGATTTAAAACTTGTGCTTAAATACGTGCAAAACAAAATACATGTTTTTAGGGAAAGGGAAAGGGGGATGCCTAGTCAGTTGTACAACTGAATGCCTTCAACTGAAATGTGTCTTCCACATTTAACCCAACCCCTTTAAACTCTTGTAAGAATGTTCACTCATTAGATGGTTCTCCAATCGAACATGTTCCCACATATAAATACTTAAACATTAGGATTGATATGGATGGAGTGCTGCATCATATGACCTGGCCTCCACAATCACCTGACCTGAACCCAATTGAGATGGTTTGGGATGAGTTGGACCGCAAAGTGAAGAAAAAGCAGCCAACAAGTGCTCAGCATATGTGGGAACTCCTTTAACACTGATTCCATATGTTTTATTTCATAGTTTTGATGTCTTCACTATTATTCTACAATGTAGAAAATAGTACAAATAAAGAAAAACCATTGAATGAGTAGGTGTATCCAATCTTTTGACTGGTACTGTGTATATAGATACAGTGTGTGTGTAAGGAATGTGCTGACAACCTCACCTGTGTATGTGTCATAGGGAGACCAGGGTACCCAAGGACCCCCAGGACCCTTTGAGTTTGTGGACCCCCCAGAAGACTTCTACATCAAAGGAAGCCAGGTGATCAGGATGTCTTCTATAGCATGATTATCATTGGTTGTCTGTGGGGTGGCAGGTACTCGAGAGGTTGGACCAGCAGCTCAAAAGTTGCTGGTTCAAGCCCTGGGGCGTGCATCACAAAACTGGTGATGAATCTCAAATGGCAGCTGGAAGGCTGTTGGTCTCTGATCCCAGGTACCATCTCCTGCCTTTTGTGCCCTTGACGAAAGGCACTTAACCCCCTCCAAAATAGCTCCATCCAGGGGGGCTGCACTGTGGCTGACCCAGTGCCTCTCAATGTTTGTATGGGGTTGTTGGGAAAGGCAGAATACCAATTTATTTTCTAAAAAATATACATCAAAGTATCTATTCTTTATATTCTTTCCTGATTCTTATTGATTGTCTGTGTTTTATTGCAGGGGAGGAGAGGTGTGAAGGGAGAGTGTGGACCAAGGGGAAGTGATGTGAGTACACAGAGCCAGCTGAATGTTGTTAATCATCATTACTTTGTGTATTCATATGTACGTGCTTATGAGTGTAGGTGCATGTGTGGATTCACTGGGGCTGCTTTTCTTTCCACTAAAGTCTTACTAGTCTACACTCTTAGAAAAATGGGTTCCAAAACAATTATTTGCAGAGGGATGGTTTGACCAAGAACCATTTTCATCTGAAGAACTCTTTTTGGAAGATGAGGGTTCTTTGTAAGACACAGGGTTCTGCCTATAACCTTTTTCATCCTAAGGACCGTTTTTTGGAAGAAAAGGTTCTTTGATGATTCTTTGGAAGGCGGGAATGATCCTTTGGAAAGCTTTTTTTATTGTAATTTTTGTATTTCTTTTAAAAAGTGCCTTGAGCATTAGTGTTTACCTCAGTGTTTAAACGTTAACTCTCTAGAGCAGTGGTTACCAAACTGATTATGCAAACATCAAATTTAAACGAACTCAGTCCGGCTTTCAATTTACTCTTGAAAGTTGTAATGGTAGAATGCATAAGGTGTCATTTTGAAGTTGGGTAGTGCATCATCAGTTTTCTCTCTTGTCAGTCATTGCATAGCTATTTATAACTTGTCAGAAATGTCCAGATCAACTAAATCATTTCAGCTAATGTTTTTTTTCCCATATATTTTGTTGTAGTGTTTGAGTCACTCAAATATAGCATGAATACACATTAGACATGGCAAAATGTATGGGATTGCAAGAAAATAAAGTTTAAACTTGCAACATTTTATCTCCACCAACAAGAGGGGTGTGAACAGTTTGTGTCATGAACAGTGCTTGTGCCCATAGAAATAGACGTTGGCTTGCGCACAAAGTGGAGGCATGGAATATTCCCCAGTGCTGGAAGGGGGGCATGAGTGGAAACGTTTGGGAACCCCTGCTCTAGAGTTTAAAAAGATAGATGTGAGAATGTTTCAACTGTACCTACAGTATATGAGAATATTTGTACCCAGCAAATTGTCCAGTGTTACCAGTGTAGATATTTCAGTGTAACAAAAAGCTAAATTAACACTCAGTGGAGTAAAAAGAACGACAGTGCTGGTGAACCAGAGGTGAGTGTGATTGTGTCATTTTTACTCTGGGTAGAGTAAAACACTCAAAACCACACTCATCATTATCATATTTCCCAGCATGCTCTATAGCAGGAATATATTGTTTTTTGTTTGTTTCAATATCTGTGTTCTGATGCTACACAAAGATAAATAACATACATTTTTCTAGTTGTCAGAGAATCTCTAAGTAGCTACTGAGATAATTGTTCCAGGTTGCATGGTTTAGGTAGTCTCAAAATTCAAGTTGTTGAATATCCTTCCTCTGGCCGGAATCCAATAGGATTTACACATCACTTTGCGTGCCAGCATAATGTGACTTGAAGGCCTGATATGACCTGTAAACCAGGTATTCCCTAAAACCACTCTGTTATGGTATAACTAGGAAAGAAAGGCCTTATGATATATGTAATGTTTTGTCAAAAAGAGTTTAATTTTAAAGAGTTTAATTTTAGAGGGTTCTAGGAAGAAACCAAAAGAAACCTTCAAAGATAAGAGGGTTCTTACTAGAACTGTTCATAGAGGGTTCTAGGTAGAACCATTTACAGGTGGTTCTATGAATAACCCTAAAGTGCATAGAGGGTTCTACCTAGCACCAAAAAGGGTTCACCTATGGAGACAAACCAAAGAACCATATATGGCAGAGCCACACGTAAAACGTGTGGCGAGACAGCATTTCCCCCAGTACTTTTCAATCTTGTGTGGCCCCGTCACTCCACTATCAAAGCAGCAGCATTGACCGAGTCAGTAACTTCTCAGTACATTTTTGCATTACAGTTCAACATTTACCTTCTCTGCCGCAGTCTACCACTGAAAACCATTGAAGACTATACGCAGAAAAGTTGTGGTCAGTCACAAATCATTGGGTCGAAACTACTGAACAGTACAAAACAAGAGAACACACATGGTTAATGTTCTGGATTTTTTTTAAATAATAATAATATATATATATATATATATATATATATATATATATATATATATATATATATATATATATACACAGTTGAAGTCGGAGGTTTACATACACTTAGGTTGGAGTCATTGAAACTTGTTTTTCAATCACTCCACAAATTTCTTGCTAACAAACTATACTTTTGGCAAGTCGGCATGACACAAGTAATTTTTCCAACAATTGTATACAGACAGATTATTTCACTTATAATTCACTGTATCACAATTCCAGTGGGTCAGAAGTTTACATACACTAAGTTGCCTCTGCCTTTAACCTCTAATTCCTCCCAAACCCGGATCCGGGAGCACCCCCCACAGTAAAAAAGCTGACTAGCATAGCCTAGCATAGCGTCACAAGTAAATACTAGCATCTAAATATCATTAAATCACAAGTCCAAGACACCAGATGAAAGATACACATCTTGTGAATCCAGCCATCATTTCTGATTTTTTAAATGTTTTACAGGGAAGACACAACATGTAAATCTATTAGCTAACCACGTTAGCAAAAGACACCACTTTTTTTACTCCACCACCTTTTTACTCCATCAGTAGCCATCACTAATTCGACCAAATAAAGATATAAATAGCTACTAACCAAGAAACAACTTCATAAGATGACAGTCTGATAACATATTTATTGTATAGCATATGTTTTTTTTGAAAAATGTGCATATTTCAGGTATAAATCACAGTTCTACATTGCAGCTGCAATCTGAATTAGTGCCGAAGCTGCCAGAATAATTACAGAGACCAACGTCAAATACCTAATTACTCATCTTAAAACATTTCTGAAAAATACACAGCGTACAGCAAATGAAAGCCCAACATCTTGTGAATCCAGCCAATATGTCAGATTTTTTAAGTGGCAAGTGGTCCTTTGTCCAAAAGAATCGTTGCTTGGTTGTAAAACGTCGTCTTCAACTTCGGAATTAGCAGCTAACAATAGCTATGTGGCCACAACATGCCCAAATGTTCAAAACGCAATACTAAGGAAATTCCGAAAATAGCAATATACTCGCATAAACTGATATAACTCGGTTTAAAATAACTTCGTTATGATGTTTCTAACACCTATATCGAATTAAATTACAGACGGATATATCTAAGGTCGATAACTGAGCGTTTCAAAATGCCATCCTGAGGTCTTGCTTTGCGCAATGACGAACGTCGAAAAGAGAGCTCCCTTCGTTCCTTGGCCTTTTATAAGCTCTGAGAACTACGTAGAAACTCCATTCCACTTCTCATTGGTTACTGACATCCAGGGGAAGGCGGGTGCAGTTCATGTCGACCCATAGGATACATACAGAGCTTTAAACTGATCTGAGAACAGAGCCTCGTTTTCAGACCTTCGCAGTTCCTGTCATTAATTTCGCTGCAGAAAGAGTTCTGGTTCACCCACAGACATAATTCAAACGGTTTTAGAAACTAGAGATTGTTTTCTATCCAATAGTAATAATAATATGCATATTGTACGAGCAAGAATTGAGTACGACGCAGTTTAATTTGGGAACGATAAATGTCCAAGTTGAAACAGCACCCCCTGTAGTGTCAAGAGGTTTTAAACAGCTTGGAAAATTCCAGAAAATGATGTCATGGCTTTAGATGCTTCTGATAGGTTAATTGACATCATTTGAGTCAATTGGAGGTGTACCTGTATTTCAAGGCCTACCTTCAAACTCAGTGCCTCTTTGCTTGACATCATGGGAAAATCAAAATAAATCAGCCAAGACCTCAGAAAAAAATTGTAGACCTCCACAAGTCTGGTTCATCCTTGGGAGCAATTTAAATGCCTGAAGGTACCACGTTCATCTGTACAAACAATAGGACGCAAGTATATACACCATGGCACCACGCAGCCGTCATACCACAGGAAGGAGACGCGTTGTGTCTCCTGGAGATGAATGTACTTTGTTGCGAAAAGTGAAAATCAATCCCAGAAGAGCAGCAAAGGACCTTGTGAAGATGCTGGAGAAAACAGGTACAAAAGTATCTATATCCACAGTAAAACGAGTCCTATACTGACATAACCTGAAAGGCCGCTCAGCAAGGAAGAAGCCACTGCTCCAAAACCGCCATAAAAAAGCCAGATTACGGTTTGAACTGCACATGGGGACAAAGATCGTACTTTTTGGAGAAATGTCCTCTGGTCTGATGAAACAAAAATATAACTGTTTGGCCATAATGACCATCGTTATATTTGGAGGAAAAAGGGGGAGGCTTGCAAGCCGAAGAACACTGATGGAGTGTTTTCATAACTGTGTAAGGTCACAGTTATGAAAACTCCATCAGTGCTCAGACTGTCCGCAATAGGCTGAGAGAGGTTGGACTGAGGGCTTGTAGGCCTGTTGTAAAGCAGGTCCTCACCAGACATCACCGGTAACATAGTCACCTATGGGCACAAACTCACCGTCGCTGAACCATACAGGACTGGCAAAAAGTGCTCTTCACTGATGAGTCGCGGTTTTGTAATTGCCTGTTAGTGTCTTAACGACCGTTCCACAGGTGCGTGTTCATTAATTGTTTATGGTTCATTGAACAAGCATGAGAAACAGTGTTTAACCCTTTACCATGAAGATATGTCAAGTTATTTGTATTTTTTACTATTTATCTTTGAAAGACAGGGTCCTGAGAAAGGGACGTTTATATGAGTTTTCATGTTTCCATATGTGTTATTTTTTAGTTTTGATGTCTTTACTATTATTCTAAATGTAGAAATGTAGAAAATAGTAAAAATAAAGAACATTTGTAAAAAATTCAGGCCAAAGAGTTCAATCTTGCTTTCATCAGACCATAAAATCTTGTTTATCATTGTCTGAGAGTCCTTTAGGTGCCTTTTGGCAAACTCCAAGCGGGCTGTTATGTGCCTTTTACTGAAGAGTGGCTTCCTTCTGGCTACTCTACCATAAAGGCCTGATTGGTAGAGTGCTGCAGATATGGTTGTCCTTCTGGAATGTTCTCCCATCTCCACAAAGCAACTCTGTCACAGACACCATCGGGTTCTTGGTCACCTCTCTAACCAAGTCCCTTCTCCCCCGATTGCTCAGTTTGGCCGATTGCTCAGTTTCAAAACTTTTTCCATTTAAGAATGATGGAGGCCACTGTGTTCTTGGGGAGCTTCAATGCTGAAGAAATGTTTTGGTACCCTTCCCCAGATCTGTTCCTCGACACAATCCTGTTTCAGAGGTCTACAGACAATTCCTTTGATCTCATGGCTTGGTTTTTGCTCTGACATGCACTGTCAACTGTGGGATCTTATATAGACAGTTGTGTGCCTTTCCAAATCATGTCCAATCAATTGAATATACCACAGGTGGACTCCAATCAAGTTGGAGAAACAACTCAAGGAGGATCAATGGAAACAGGATACTTATGTAAATAAAATGTGCAGTTTTAAATACAATTCCCCGCAATTCTACGCATTCTTCCATGTCATATGTGTGTTTATATGATACCGGGGGTCAAAGCACGGCTGAGTTAAAAAAAAAAATAAGAGTTTGTGGTGCCACCTCTGCTAGATGGTTCTAATTAGCACCCTTTTTTCTAAGAGTGTAGCCATACCCTCATACACACAGCTCTCACATTTCTACATTCATTTCTTCATTCAATACATTCATTTCTTAATTGAGTACAAATTATGTTAGTTATGGATTGTGATCAATTGAGTAGTCTGTTGGACCGGGTGTCCAACAGACCACTGTAGGACCAGGTGAATCTCATGTAGTGGTAAACACAAATAGGTTGCCTTACCCTGTACCATAATGTCTAATTGTGTGTTAGTAATCTGTGAGTGATTGATTTCTCAGGGATTCGACTCGTTGACAGGAATAAAAGGAGAAAAGGGAATCATCGGATTTCCTGGAGTCAGGGTAAGAGATGTTATAAATGACTTGATTCTCCTCTTTGAGTATGCTCCTGAGGGATGTTATGGTTAGGAGTTTTTCCTGACCTTGTGACCTGACATGGAACAAATCTTGAGCCTAGACAACCTTTACCCAAGGTCTGGAGTTTTTCCTGATCAGGTTACATTTTAGTAATTTAGCAAATGCTTTTATCCAAAGAATCTTATAGTAGTGAGTGCGTACATTTTCATGCTGGCACCCCATGGGAATCGAACCCACAACCTTGGCGTTGCAAGCACCATGCTCTACCAACTGAGCCACACAGGACATGGTCAGGAAAAACCCCAAGTCATAGTCAATCTGGTATTGCAGAGTAATAGTGGAGAATGGGGTAAGTTGAGACAATTTTTACATTCAGCATCACTCCGTTAAGGCAAATATATTTCATATTTGAACCCCCCTTTTGCCCTCAGAACAGCCTCAATTTGTCAGGGCATGGACTCTAAAATGTGTCAAAAGCATTCCACAGGGATGATGGCCCATGTTGACTCCAATGCTTCCCACAGTCCGTGTCAAGTTGGCTGGATGTCCATTAGGGCAGTGGACCATTCTTGATACACACAGGAAACTGTTGAGGGTGAAAAACCCAGCAGCGTTGCAGTTCTTAACAAAAAACAGTGCGCCTGGCACATACTACCATACCTCGTTCAAAGGCACTTAAATATATTGTCTTGTCCATTCACCCTCTGAATGGCACACATACACAATCCATGTATCAAGGCTTAAACATCCTTCTTTAACCTATCTCCTCCCCTTCATCTACACTGAATGAAGTGGATTTAACAAATAAAGGATCATAGCATTCACCTGGATTCACCTGGTCAGTCATGGAAAGAGCAGGTGTTTTTAATGTTTTGTGTACTCAGTGTATAGTATTCTCTCTAGCAAAGATATCTACATATATTTCAGGATGTTGTTTAACACTGGAAATAATCTAAATTCATGTAACCATTACAGTTTTGAAAACAGAGCTTGTCCAAAAAAAGTGGTCTCTTGGCACCAGTGTGGGCCGTCAGGGCCTGCAAGGCCTTCTCTGCTGGCCTAAACATCATCAGAATATAATTTTTTTTTAAATATATTTTCCCACAAATATGTATTAAATTATTCCCCAGAGTAAGAGTTATACTCTTCATTTCATAGCTTTCCTCTTGGTTGCACTGCTTCCAGCCCCAGGTTGAGATTTGGAGGGCTGGTCTTTATGTTAGATCTTTTATCCAATCATATTCAGCCATCATGTGTTGCCAGGGGTCTAAAATCTGCCCTCAGGCCTTCAGAATCAACAGTGCGGGCGCTTGTAGCTTAAAGTGAATGGAAATTAAAATTTTGTGTCAACCAATCAGCTTTAGAGTTGGCTATTGTACGCCTGCTGGCTGGCTCCAGTGTTACACAGGAGCCAGCTAGCAGGCGTAGTGCTGTCTCTTATACACATCTAGATGTGTATAAGAGACAGGGCGTAGTGCGTCCACGTCTTTTGATTGGATTACCAATATTGAGAGGCAGGTCCTATGGGCAGGTCTATGCAGATCTAGGAAACTGAATTTGATAAACAAATTAATTTGCGTTCTACTAAGCTGTTTTTTCAACCCACAATGGCGGAAGGAGGAGAAGATATCGATTTGGTCGAGGATATAATTATAACGCCATTCTCAAGACAAACTTTTCAAGAAAAGTTAGACATTGTAAGGAGAGGTCGCCCGACGCCACAAAGCCTGTCACAGGCGGGAAAGGGGTTCGTTCGCTCGCCACTTTCAAAGTTTCAACTACGAGCGCTGTCAATGGCTCACAGGCTCCGAGAAGCACTGCAAACTGTACTGCTGGGAATGCCTATTATTTGCAAGTGATCGATTTGGTGTTTGGAGCCACACTGGCTTTGCAAACTTGAGTTGTCTGTTAAACACTGTTTACCCAAAAATGTCAATTTGTCAATTTCAAGGTGACGCAACGCCTGGTTATACTGCGTTTCTGTCTAAATGTATAGTGTCTAGAGCCATGGCATAATGATGGTAATAAGAGGTGGATTAATTCGGGTGGGACTGTGTAGTACCTCACTGAAGGCCTAGGCCCCAGGCCCACGGCACGCCACTGCTTGGCACACCTAACCAGGGAATGGGGGGGTTGAGTCACGGGACAGAGTAAGTGAAGCCGCCTACAAATTTTTCTGAATGAAATATTACCACTACCTTTTTAAGATCATGTCTATCTTTATTTCCCGAACACACTTCATCACAATCACTTTTTTGTTTTTTAATAATTTAAGCTTTTAACACAGGTTTAACACCTATCAAACACTTTAAAAAAAACACATTAAACATAGGCCAGGCCTTGTTGTTATCTCATACCAGAGAGATAATGCCTTGCATTACGCCTGGGAAGAAAACACTTGCTCAACTTGCCATTGGCTCAACTATTGGCTCAATTTACCATCAAGGAAAATATTTGGATTATATTAGCCACAGCCACAAGGAAGCACTTTCATGCTAGGTTTAGGACCTCATATTTAAGCTTATAGAGACCTCCTATTTACGTATAGAACAATCCTAAAATGATGTAATTGGTTTATATACAAGCATCATGAAACCTCTAACACAAAAATTTATTTGACTTGGTGAAAATATTTTTGGGGGACCTATCTTGCCTACCACTTTTTCCATGTAATTTCTTCTTTCACAGAGTCCATGGAATGATGACTTCTTATATTTGGTCAAATTATTTAAAAAATTGTATAGTTTCCTAGAAACAATGGTCGCTCACCTTACCTCTATGGCTCAACTTACCCCCCTCCCCCTACATAGATCATTCATTCATTCATTCATCATTCATTAGTTTCATATTACCATAGATTTGGAATATATATTTCACCAAGGAATCTTTAGTTTTAAATTCAAACTACTGTATGGTGATGTTTTAAGCTGAGAGTGTATTGGAAAAAGACACTAATGCCTAACCTGTACTTTCCCTATCGGACGTGGTCACTGTTATGGGTTTCCTCTCACTTCTAAGAAGCTTTTACTTTGTGCAGAACTTTCCTGCCCTGCTCCTACTTCTTTGCATTTCAGGGCCACATGTTTTGAAACAAAATGCCATCTTGTGGTGCATATACAACATCACAGGCCTACACTCACAAAGACACTGCCTTACTCAAGCTACTCATCTCTTTACTGTAACACATATGCAGTGGTGGAAAAAGTATCCAATTGTCATACTAGAGTAAAAGTAAAGACATGTTAATAGAAAGTGAAAGTCACCCAGTAAAGTACTACTTGAATAAAAGTCTGGTTTTAAATTTACTTAAGTATCAAAAGTTATATTAAATGCTAAAATATACCTAAGTATCAAAAGTAAATGCCATTTTCCTGTCCTGTTAACCATTCAAAATGTAGTACCTTTGGGTGCCAAGGAAAATGTATTCAGGTAAAACGTATATATTCTCATTAGGAATGTAGTGGAGTAAAAGTTGCCAAAAGTATTAGTAGTAAAGTGCAGATACCCCAAAATACTTCAAAGTATTTTTACTGAGTTACTTTACAGCACTGCATGTATAGTGGATAAAAATAGGATGTTCTCATGTTATTAGGGTCTTCCTGGATATCCTGGCTTCCCTGGGCCACCTGGTGTAAAGGTATGCAGCAGTTTCGTCACCATATTCAATACAACGGTGTGTGTGTGTGTTTGTGCTCTAATTACCATGATTTCTCATATGTTCAGGGGATTCTCGGGAGCCCTGGCCTACCTGGTCTGATAGGAACAGAGGGACCCAAGGTTAGCCACTCACTGTAGAAAGCAGCGCTCTCTGTGCGGTGTCGGCATAGGTTTGAATCTGGCCTACTGCCCTTTGACACAACCTCTCTCTACCATTCCCCACTGTCATTCTCTCTCTTTATCTGTTCAATAAAGTCAGAAAATACTTTAAAATATATTTCAGAAAGCAACGCTTAACTCTTAACTATTCACCATCCAATCTCACTGAGATCACCCATTTGATTTTCTTTAATGTGGCGTTACTTAGTATCTTATGTGACATGACGTTAATGTGATATCTTTATAAATGTCTCCAAGGGGTTCCAAGGAGATCTAGGTCCCAAAGGACAGACAGAGTTCAGGCCGGTAAATTATACAGGTAAGAGCTTTGTATTCAACATATACAGTCCTCTGTACACCATTGACCCTTTGGTGACGTCGTAGTAGATTAATACTCTTACTAACCCATGGATGTTACTGTGTCTTAGCTTTACATTAGACTCCTAGAATGTGTTTTCTCAAGCATGGAACCTGACATAGTGATATGAGTGATTTAAAAACAAATGTTCTCACAACTGGATTTTCCCAGGCAAAAAAAACAAACACATAGCAGACTGAACTCCATGGTCCTCTAAGAATCTACGTTATGTTAAAAAAAAACACTGCATGCTGGCATGGTCAATAGCCCATTTAACATTCTCCTCTTCCATTTAGTTGCTCCCTCTCTCCATCGGTTCAGTTCCACTTCAAGAATGGTGACAAACATGATAATGGCATTTCATTTAGCGCGACGACTACATTGGAAATAAGTGTTGTATAATGCTTTCATGTGTTATCCTCGGGTCTTTGTACTGTTTAAATGTACAATGTTTTAACCCCCCAAAATAAATAGGCAATCGAATCAAATTACATTTGCGGGTGGAAACTGGTGGAAGACATGATTTCTGTAACACTCCCTTGACTCATCTTGATCTCTACTGAGACCTCACCCGTAAGGAAACTGATGGGAAAGACTGATTGACTAAACGATTAAAGGAGAATGGGACTTTGTGGGCATATTGTGTGTGTGTTCTGGCATGATGTCATCATTGTTTTTCCCCTTGGCATGACATCATCATCGTGTGTCTTGTGGGTCGTGGTGTGTGTTACATGGCCGTCGTACAGCTTGTAGAGGTGAGCACATTGTCTGTTAAGAAATTCACTGTATCACTAAAACACCTTGATAAAACTGATTTTAATAAAACAACTGTGATAAGACTTTATAAAGATATGTCACTCTCGCCAGTTAGTCTTTATAGATTTTACCTGCGCAGGCTGTAACATCCATTCACACTATCCCAGATATCAAATCAACTGATTATGTTTTTCATACACTCTTAGAAAAAAGGGTCTAGTTTGTACCAAAAACTGTTTTTTCATTTAATTTTCATTGTTCCTGTAGGATAACTCTTTTTGAGTCCTTGGAGAGCCTGTTTATAATGGTTCTATGTAGAACCATCATGAGAGGGGTCTAAGTAGCACCAGTGTTCTAAGTAGGAACCATTTTTGGTGCTACTTAGAACCCATACATAAAAAAAGGGTTATTTGATTTGTCCCTGTAGGGGAACCATGTCTGGTGCTTTGCAGAACCCTCTCATGAAGAACTTTCTACACTGGGTTCCAGGTAGAACCAATAGCAGGGTATATCTAGAACCGTACTAGTACTGCATGGTTTGATTACTATTTACATTTAGTAGTATGGCTCATCCATAATGAAACTTGAGGAAAACATTATAGAAAAAGTTTCTAGACATTTCTCCCATTGGTTGTATAAATACAAAAAGGCACTCGCACATCTGAGCAATCTTATTTGCAGGTGCATGGCATCAATTGAACAAGATGAAGGAAAAGGAAACCGCACACTGCTCTTGATAGTATCACCGATATTTAATAAGCTTACGTATCGGCCACACGGCCTTCGTCAGAGCTTAATATATTACTATAAAAATMAATCGTTCATGAAATCTAACATGAAAGACACCAAATTAAAGCTACGCATGTTGTGAATCCAGCACACATGTCTGATTTCAAAAAGGATTTACGGCGAAAGCACACCAAACGATTATGTTAGCTCAGTACATAGCCACAGAAAAA
>NC_036862.1:1096837-1098384 GCF_002910315.2 Salvelinus sp. IW2-2015 | reverse complement strand
TATCGAGATAATGAACACGTTTAGTGTCACGTTCAATAGTGAATTTGAGATTGGGGTCAATGTCGTTGAGTAGTGCCATAAAATCTGACAGTTCTTCTTCAGTTCCTACCCATATACAAAAAATGTCATCAATATATCGATACCACTTAAGGACTTAATTCAAAAATGGATTCTCGTTTCATTATTAACAAAACGTTCTTCAAAAAGACCCATATAGAGGTTGGCATAGCTCGGAGCAAATGTAGAGCCCATCGATGTTCCATTCGTTTGGAGATAGTATTCATCATCAAACCTGAAATAGTTGTACGTCAAAACATATTCAGCCAACTCTAGAATGAAGTTTGTTGGTGGATATTCATTAGTATCTCTGTCTCCCAAATAGTGTGCTAGTGCTGCCAGCCCCCCCACATGGGGAATGCTGGTATAAAGAACTCTCGACATCTAATGTGACCAAAATACAGTCTTCTTTAAACCGTTATTGGTGAGATCTTGTTTATGAAGTCTATAGAGTCCTTTACATATGATGGCAATGGCACATGAGATTTAATAAAAGAGTCTACAAAGTTTGACAATGGCTCTAGCATTGAGCCTATTCCTGCAACCACTGGTCTGCCTGGATAGTTGCCTTGTTGTGTTTTAGGTTTGTGTAATTTCGGTAAAATGTATAAGCATGGACGTATGGCACATTTGCAACAAAGATATTCATATTCAGGTTTGAGATAAGGTTGACAGAAATACTCTATTACAGGGTGACAGCTTCCACCCTGAGCCATTAAAAAGAGGACTTCAAGAAGCCAATTTGAACTGCGCCGTATATGCCACTCCACAGATGATTATCTAGAAAAAGCAGCGGAGATGCGCATGAGGTTCTAAAAAGAGGCTATTCGTCACAATGTGTGGATGAAGCTCATAACTTGGCATTGGAAAAAACACGAGATGAACTGCTACAAAAAAGACCCGCTAAAGCTACAGAACATTCCGTAATGTTCACAACTACATATACTTTGAATTCGCGAAAAGTGGGAGAGGTGGTCAAGAAACACTGGCATATTTTATCATCGGACCAGCTTTGCCGGCTGAATTTAAATATCCACCACGTATTGTGTATAGGAGAGGTCGCAATTTACGCGATAAATTGGTTTATGCCAACTGCCAGCCACTTAAGAAAATTAGCCAAGCACTTTTACGCCTCTACCAAATGGTAGCATAAATGCAGAGGATGCGCACAGTGCAACAATATGATGAAGTGTCAATATTTCTGTCACCCACACACAGGAAAAAGGTTCCAAATAAATGACATTATTACGTGTTCCACCACCCATGTTATTTACATATAAATGTCCATGTGGGCTCTGTTATGTCGGTAAAACCACCGCTCTCTCAAACAGAGAATTAGTGAACATAAAAGTTCAATCAGAGGAAACGACAGGGATTATCCAGTCGCTGTACATTTCAATGACATGAAGCATGACATTTCCACCTTTAGATTTTGTGGCATAGAGAAAGTTAAGATATCAGACAGGGGAGGTGATATTAATAATACTCTG
>NC_036862.1:1095645-1096737 GCF_002910315.2 Salvelinus sp. IW2-2015 | reverse complement strand
TGGGTTGGGGTTATTTAAGTTCAGTAAGCCCGCCTGTGTTCGTGCGGGATTGTTTTGCTGTATTTGGTATAGGAGTGTCTCTGTTTTTGGATTGTACGCTGTACAGCATATGTGCCAGTGTAGTACATTGTGTAGTAGTACCCTCCGGAGGGCCGAGCGGCGGGTGAGAAATTGTTCCATCTCAGGCAGGAGACGAGGAGCGCGCAGGCCTTCGCGCTGGAGTTCCGGACCTTGGCCGCTGGGGCGGGGTGGAACGACAGGGCCCTAATAGACCTTTACAGGTGTAGCCTGAGAGAGGACGTCCGCAGGGAGCTGGCTTGTCTGGACAATACGCTCACCCTGGACGAGCTCATCGACATGTCGATCAGACTGGACAATCTGCTGGCTGCTCGCGGACGTTCTGAAAGGGTCCTGTCTGTTCCACCTCCTGGCTCTCCCGCTCCCATACCTATGGAGCTAGGGGGGGCCGCATCTAGGGAGACCGGAGGAGGAGGCTCCTCCTGCACCAGCTGTGGCCGGAGAGGGCACACTTCCGGTCGGTGCTGGAGGAGTCCATCTGGGTTTCGAGAGGGCAGGCAGAACTCTTCTCCGTCACCCCAGGTGAGTCAGCACCACACTCACCCAGAGCTTCCTGTTGGTCACATGTTTTTATTAATTTGTTTCCTCAAATTTTCTCCTTCTCTCCAGCATAAGGCGCTAGTCGATTCAGGCGCAGCTGGGAACTTTATAGATCGCGGACTTGCCCAGAGGTTGAGGATTCCGTTAGTTCAGATAGATCCCCCCCTTCCCTGTGCACTCCTTAGGTAGCCGACCATTAGGGTCAGGGCTGGTCAGGGAGGCCACGGTTCCACTGGAGATGATTACGCAGGGGAATCATAAGGAGCGGATTAGTCTGTTCCTTATCAATTCACCTGCGTTTCCGGTGGTGCTGGGGGTTCCCTGGCTGGCTATTCACAATCCTAGGATTTCGTGGAGACAGGGAGCTCTCCAGGGGTGATCTGAGGAGTGTTCAGGCAGGTGTGTAGGAGTTTCCATCGGTGCGACGACGGTGGAGAGTCCAGACCAGGTTTCCACCGTGCGCATTCCCGCTGA
>NC_036862.1:1093682-1095406 GCF_002910315.2 Salvelinus sp. IW2-2015 | reverse complement strand
CGTCCGTGCATTGATTATCGAGGTCTCAATTCCATTACGGTGGGTTTTAGTTACCCACTACCTCTCATCGCTACGGCGGTGGAATCAATTCACGGAGCGCGGTTCCTCACGAAACTGGACCTCAGGAGCGCGTATAATCTGGTGCGTATTCGGGAGTGAGATGAGTGGAAAACCGCGTTTAGTACCACATCTGGCCATTATGAGTACCTCGTCATGCCGTATGGGTTAAAGAATGTTCCAGCCGTTTTCCAATCCTTTGTAGATGAGATTCTCAGGGACCTGCACGGACAGGGTGTGGTGGTGTATATTGACGATATCTTGATCTACTCCACCACACGCGCCGCGCATGTGTCCTTGGTGCACAAGGTACTTGGGCGACTGCTGGAGCATGACCTGTACGTTAAGGCTGAGATTTTTCCAAACGAGCCGTTTCCTTCCTGGGTTATCGCATTTCCACCTCGGGGGTGGTGATGGAGTGTGACCGCGTAAAGGCCGTGCGTAATTGGTGCAGCGGTTCTTAGGGTTTGCCAATTACTACCGGAGGTTTAGCCGGGGTTTTGGTCAAGTGGCGGCTCCCATTACCTCACTGCTGAAGGGGGGGCCGGTGCGTTTGCAGTGGTCGGCAGAGGCGGACAGAGCTTTCCTCTGTTTGAAGGCGCTGTTCACTGACGCTCCGGTGTTGGCACATCCGGACCCCTCTGGCGTTCATAGTGGAGGTGGACGCATCCGAGGCTGGGGTTGGAGCCGTGCTCTCACAGCGCTCGGGTACGCCACCGAAGCTCCGCCCCTGTGCTTTTTTTTTCGAAGAAGCTCGGGCCGGCGGAGCAAAACTATGATGTGGGGGACAGGGAGCTGTTGGCTGTGGTTAAGGCCCTGAAGGTGTGGAGACACTGGCTCGAGGGGGCTAAGCACCCTTTCCTCATCTGGACTGACCACCGTAACCTGGAGTATATCCGAGCAGCTAAGAGACTGAATCCTCGTCAGGCAAGGTGGGGCATGTTTTTCACCAGATTCAGATTCACGATCTCGTATAGACCAGGTTCCCATAACACTAAGGCCGACGTGCTGTCCCGTCTCTACGACACTGAGGATCGGTCCATCGATCCTACTCCCTTCATTCCGGCTGCTAGGCTGGTGGCACCGGTAGTATGGGAGGTGGACGCGGACATCGAGCGGGCACTAAGGGGGAAACCTGCGCCTCCACAGTGCCTGGAGGGTCGTAGGTACGTGCCTCTTGCTGTCCGTGATCAATTGATTCGGTGGGCTCATAGTCTACCCTCGTCGGGTCACCCGGGGATTTCGAGGACAGTGCGGGGTCTTAGGGGGAAGTACTGGTGTCCCACCTTAGTTAAGGACGTACGAGTCTATGTCTCCTCCTGTTCGGTGTGCGCCCAGAGCAAGGCTCCTAGGCACTTGCCTAGAGGGAAGTTACTAGAACTCACTCCGCCACTCCTCCACCAACATGTCACCGTTTCAGTGTGTGTTGGGCTACCAGCCGGTTCTGGCACCGTGGCATCAGAGCCAGACTGAGGCTCCTGCGGTGGAGGAGTGGGTGCAGCGTTCTAAGGAGACCTGGAGGGCCGTCCAGGAATCACTAAGACAGGCAAGTGAACGGCAGAAGAGGAGCGCTCACCGCAGTGAGGCCCCCGTGTTCGCACCGGGGGACAGGGTCTGGCTCTCAACCCGAAACCTGCCCCTCCGCCTGCCCTGCCGGAAGCTGGGTC
>NC_036862.1:1074115-1092482 GCF_002910315.2 Salvelinus sp. IW2-2015 | reverse complement strand
CAGTTACTATTTTGTCACGAATCAGGCATCTTTCAATCCCCGTATTCACAAGTGGCGGATTTCTCTCTCAAACGGGTTACAAAGTTTGTGTACTGACTCACCCTCTTCCTGTTTGCAGCTCCGAAAACGACAACCGCTCGTAAATTACATTTCTGGCGGGTTTTGAAAGTAATTCTCCAATGCACCAATATAGCCTTTGCATCACACTGTTGTCGTGCCGTGAGGGTGAAGATTGTGCCGGGTAGATATGCCTGCATTCGCTGCCCATTAAACTCCTCAGAGTTGGCCGCTTGTACCTCGTTGGGTTTCTCATGCAGACCGGTCGACCAGCGCATAGTCCTCGAATTCATCCCTGAATTGTTCCCAATTAGTATTCCAGTCCCCTGGAGACCATGTTGATTGGTGGCGGAATGTTCGCTGCCATAGCAATGGAATAGGAGATTTCTTTGCTTCAG
This sequence comes from Salvelinus sp. IW2-2015, assembly GCF_002910315.2. NCBI lineage: Eukaryota > Metazoa > Chordata > Actinopteri > Salmoniformes > Salmonidae > Salvelinus > Salvelinus sp. IW2-2015. Next base: position 1,092,027 of record NC_036862.1, on the reverse strand, counting down.
TCATGGAGGTAGGTAGTGATGCTAGCTAGCCAGCTAACAACGAGTGAATCAGTGTTGTGAGTAGGAAACGGCGTGTGTTCGCATATGGAACGTAACTGGCGCCTATACTGTACTTAGCACAAAAATACAAACGGTGTTTTTCCGAACCACTTCTGAATACCAAGTTTCGTTTATGTTAAGTCGGATTAAGGAATAAAGACAGACACCAATGTTAAGTTCAATAGCCTTGTTAAGCATTGTACAAATCCCTACGCCTGGAGTCTGGGAACAGTCCAACTAGTGATTACCTATCAACTAGACTCCGTAACAGGGGCTCGCCATGAAAGCCAGTGGCTGTACAGGAGTACTGCACACTGAAAAGGAATGTTAACTTCTTTCCGTGTGGCTTCGTAGTGCATCCAGATGCTCCGTGTTAGGATCCTCTCCAGACGGCATCATATTTGATCCCAGTGTTGAGACCACACTTTTGACTCTTAGAGGTCAAGTGCCCAAATGTTCCAAGTTATGTTGACTGCCCTTACCTGAAGATACAGAAGGGAGAGCTGAAGTTGAAAGAGATCTCATGCTTCCTACTGGCAGGTGCAAGGTCAAATCCTTATCACAGGTTGTAGCTGGTGTGACTTTGTCATCTGTGCACAGGAGGACACCTAGTTGAAAGGATATATAAAAGATCTACAGGTTTCAAAAACTATAAGAGAGAGTTGACCACATTTATTTTTACCACTACCTGCAGAAGTGTCTTATCTCCACCTGAATGGATCCCCTGCATGGGTGCAAGTTTAGTGGTTTTATTGAAAAATAAGTATTGATGTTCTTGTGAAGAAAACTACAGTAGAATAGATTTGTTAAAAATATATTTCAGCAAATGTTCAACAGTTCAGTTAATAAATTAACATCTCTTGACATGTATTCAATCTTGCATTCTGGCTATTCTGTGTTTACTTTGATTTCTTTCCCCCACCCCTGTTACTCATTGCCTAATTTAAAGCCAATACAAGCTCCACACAAACGATTGATACATGTCGTAGATAAACAAATGATTATTTGCTGCTAGAAAAATAAGCAACATGTACAATTTACACTGGCTTGGCCCATGCGCTGGACCGGATCAGAGACGGCACAGTCCATTGGCAGCGCACCTTGTTGTTCTTCATCCCCCTCAGTCGGAGCAGAGGTTCAGTCTTCTTTCCCAAACACCAGGTCTCTTTTTAATGTGCCAGTTCCACGCGAAGACAGTAGGAACAAAACCTTTTTTAGGTATTGTCCCCCCCAATTTTTCTCTCAACAAAGTCACTTTCAACGAAATGTGTACTACACACATTTGTGTGTTGGTACTGCAAAATGTCACGACGTACTGCCACCAACCACCGTTTTCTGAGCTCTACATCGACCGGGAAACGATGGATTTGGAAGAAACTGAACACAGAGGCACTGAACAATGTTCATTAGCACCTCCTTCGCGGGGCTGTAATTTAAACGTAGTCATTGCGAACTATTTCAGTCAGAAATGCATCGATGATAGCTAGTAAGCTAATGATAAAAACAAATAGCAGAACTCGCTCCGGAAGTCATCAACCCGATCGGAAGTAAATTAGAACGTTGGAGGCGGTATAATGCAGAGCCTATTGAAGAAGTTAGAGAGGCTCTGAATTCAATGAAAAAAGGAAATTTACCTGGCCCTGATGGCCTGTCAGTTGAATTCTATAGACAGTTTTGGGAGTTACTAGAAGACCCGATTTTCAATATGTTTCAAGATTGCATAAAAATGGGGAAATGGTCTCCACTATGAAACAGGGCCTTATTTCATTGATTCCGAAGCCCGATAAAGACCCTTCTCTCATTGACAATTGGAGACCAATTACTTTATAAATGTTGATGACAAATTGATTACTCTGTTTTATGCCAAAAGATTAAAGAAAAGAATAGATACCATTATAAGTGAGACTCAAACAGGATTTATGAAGGGCCGTCACATAAGCTCTAACATTCGTTTAGTCTTGGACCATATAGATTATTCAGATGCAATTGACTCAGATGCGGTGTCCTATTTTTTGGACTTCTATAAAGCCCTTTGACACAATTGAACATTGAATTTCTCTTTAGGTCTCTTAAACTTTTTGGAATTTGGTGAAAATGTTATTAAAGTAATTCGCATGTTTTAGAAAGATATAAAGAGTTCTGATATTAACTAATCCCTAATACTTCTAAAGAGAGGAGTATCAACAGAAGTGTACGACAGGGGCCAATTTCCATTTTTACTCATTTTGGTTGTGGAACTTCTATCTCTAGATATTCTGAATAATGCAAATTTGTATGGCTTAACCATTTTTAACAAAGAAATCAAAATCTCCCAACTGGTGATGCTACTACTCTTTTCTTAAGAGACAAAGACCAGGTCGCCCATGCCTTAATACTTTAACTGCATTTTCTATTGCATCAGGATTAATGCTGAATGTTTTAAATGTGAAATCTTATGTTTATTTGACTCTGATGATAAAGAAATAAAAAATATTCCTGTAAAGGACTGTGTTAAATATTTAGGAATACATCTCTCAAAAAACACTTAGACAACATTGAATTTCTCTCCTAAAATAAGAGAACTAAAAATAATTTAATAATTGGCTACAAAGGGATCTTTCTATACTTGGGAGAGTACTTCTGTCCAAGGCAGAGGGACTGTCTCTTTTTGTTACCTCTCATTATGTTATGTGTAAATCCAGCTATTGTAAAGAGATTAATAAGACCTTTCTTTGACTTCATCTGGAAAAATAAGTTCACAAACTAAAAAAATCGTCCTTTCTAACAAAAGAGTTGAAGGCGGTCTAGAAGTGTTGGATTTTTGTGACATAAATAACACTTTCAAGATAAACTGGTTGAAAAAATGTTTGATCAATACTGATTCGATATGGTATTTCATTCCAAATAATGTGTTCAATAAATTGGGAGCTTTCAATTTTTACTGAAATGTAATTATTCCTGAAAGATTACTGCTAAATTGGCTAGGTTTCACCAATAACTTTAATGGCCTGGAAAATATGTTTCCTGCACAATTTTCCCCACATAAAGCTCTTTTGTGGAAAATTCAGACATAACTGTAAGGAATAAGTCATTGTTCTACCCCAGTGGCATGAGAGGAATATTGACTTTGTTCTTGATATTTTCGAACAAGGGTAATATTCTCACATATGAACAATTTATAACATTGAAAGAGTTTCCAATACCTTTCAGAGAGTTTATTTCTGTGATCAAAGCCGTTCCAGTGGTCTAACTACACTTATGAAAACTCATCTTAATTTTGGAATGATCACAAAGTTATCCAGAACTCAGATTGGAAGGCATGGGCTTACTTGAGAGATCTTGTTGTAATAAAATATAAAGACAAATTCTTCATTCACAAAACCAACTTACACCGAGAGGAAAGTTTTTCTGGAACATGCTTATGTTACAGTTGTTAAAGTACTGTGTGAATTCACCAGGTTCATATATGAATATTGCATGTTGATTTGTTATTATGCATGCCTCATCCTGGGAGTAGGGAGTGTGTACTTACGTTTTGCCCTGCGTGCTCGTGCTCAAATCATTTTGATGCACTATGAGAGGTAACACGCTTTTTCTGTCGTCTTCAGAAAAGTTTGAATATGCACAAAGTCATACACACAGTGTTTTGTTCATGAATAATGTTGTATATTTAGAGGTTACTCATAAGTGGATGGTATTGTTAAGATGTAATTGTACTTTTTAGGATGATATCAACATTCTGAATTCAACATGTGGTTAATAGCTAGCTAAGGTATTAGCGGGCTATTGTATGTGTGAACGATGGCTAGCTCCTCAAATGGTCCCAGTCCCTTGTATTGTGCATCTGTTGTAGAAAGAGGCGACGATTCGCAGAACATATGTGCTCTACAAATGTTTTCTTTTCTTTTGGATGCAGGTATGTGGTTTTATCTATGTAAAATATGTTATGTATAATAAAGGAGAGGCTGTACTATTTTTTGTATTCAAAAATCATTTTGATGCACTATGAGAGATGCAGGATGCACAGAGTGAATTCTGGTTGATTAAAACTATCTGATCTCCAAAGTCCACCTCTATAGTCTCAATCAACCACACACAACGCAGAGTTACAGCGGTGCAGTACAGCACCGGTTACACTTATTCCTGATATTGTCTGGAAAAATGCATGGTTAAGGCCTTACAAATATTGTATACCAAACAAAGTTAAGGAAGTGCACTTCAAAATTTTACATAAGGTATATCCATGTAATTCTATGATATCCAAATATGTGGCTATTGATGATATCTGCGTTTTCTGTGAAAAAGAAGGTGAGAATCTGTCTCACTTGTTCTTTGAATGTAAATTTGTGTCAGAATTTTGGGAAAACCTTGCTCAATACTTATTTACCATTATGAACACTGCCTATGTTTTTGACATGAAAGATATAATATGTTACTATTGCAATGATAAAATTACACATTTTTCTGATTGAATTTAATTATCTTATTAAAACATTAACCCTAGTGAATAACAACAAGAATAACATCTTCCTGAATTATTATAATAAGATCTTTTCAGAGTGAATACAATTGCACAATTATTTTTTTATTTTATTGATCTTTTTTGTATGTTTGAGTATTTTCTTGTTAATACCTGTGTTATGTTTTGTTAGACATGTTTGATGTAGCAATGTAAGTTGATTTTTGTATTATGAATAAAAAAAATAAAAAAGAAGAAAAAGACCTCGCAACAGTAACTAAGGGGCGCGGCTTGATAATGTCTCTATTATGACGTCACAAAGCATGCAGTTAAAAAATAGAGTCTTGTGTATTTTGGTTCAGTCATCGATATGGATGTGTATGAAGAAGTAGGTGTACCGGAGTTTGGTGCTCCTTGGCCCACCATGACGATGCCCGACCAAGGAGTGATTGACCAGTTTACCATATTCTTCGCGCTTTTTCTTGGAGGACTAAAGGATGTAGGCCTGAGTACAAAACTAGACAAGGACATTTCCTGAACATAATGTGTGCCTGCTTGTATTGAAGTAGGCTAATAGTGGTAGAAGTTTTGAAGGGCTTGTGGCTGGTGTAGTCTATGGAGCTTAATGCAAATGTGAAATGGCTTTAGCTGAAAGAGTAGTTAAATAGCGGTGGTGGAAAAAGTACCCAATTGTCATAGATAAAAGTTAAGATACCTTAATAGAAAATCAAGTAAAAGTGAAAGTCACCCAGTAAAATACTACTTAAATAAAAGTCTAAAAGTATTTGGTTTTAAATATACTTAAGTATCAAAAGTAAATGTAGCCTATAAATAATTTAAAATTCCATGTATTAACAAAACCAGAAGGCACAATTTTCTTGTTGTTTTAATTTACGGATAGCCAGGAGCACACTCCAACACTTTTACAAACAAAGTGTGTGTGTTTTGTGAGTCCGCCATCAGAGGCAGTAAGGATGACCAGGGCTGTTCTCTTGATACGTGTGAATTGGACACTGTTCCTATCCTGCTAAGCATTCACAATGTAACAAGTACTTTTGGGTGTCAGGGAAAATGTATGAAATAAAAAGTACATTATTTAGGATTTAGGTTCTCCCCATAGGCGCAGCGGTCTAAACAGACTGCATCGCAGTGTTGCGCATCACTACTACAGCCGGGGTTGATACCAGGCTGTGTCATTACCGCTGACCGGGAGTCCCATTGGGCGGTGCACATTGCCCCAGCGGGTTAGGGCTGGACTTCGGTTGTCAGTGTGACTTGACTTCGGTTGTCATTGAACAGTGTTCCTCCGACATGTTGGTGCACTAAAAAGTAAAAGTACTAAGTACTACTTGAGTAGTTTTGGGGGGGATTTGTACTTTATTAAAGTACTTTACACCACTGGTAAATAGTACCACAGAAGATCCTTATGGTAATCTACCTTTCTACCTCACTGACAGTCCATTCCATCTGATGTGAATTCAATAAATGGTATGTGACATTTGTTTGTTTGTCCAGTTTCTCTTCTCTCTAGAAGAGGAATGGTTTGGGCAACCCATCCTGGAGTGGGATGGGAGCTCACTCTCCCTGCTGCCCTGATTTTTTTGGTGTGATATTCTATGGAGGACCGTCCTTGCGGTAAACCTTTTGTATTATTACATTTACAACAATTTTCATACACTTCAACTTCCTATGGAAATGAAAGGAATGAGGGAAAGGCTCATTTTGCAGTTGATTGATCTTCTAATGATGTATGATGTAGTCCATGTTTGAAGTTGTTCTCATTGCCTTGTCTCTGTTTCTTATAGATCAAAAGCAGGATACGTCTATGTGAGTTTTCCTACCTTTCATTAAGTAGCTCAGATGAGGAGAAGCAGCTTTTGTACTTACTGTAAGCTCCTTAGTCATGCCTGAACCAAGACTAATTTCATATTCCCCTCTGTATCTCCAGTGACTGAGACAGCTAAACGTGAAACTCGCCCAGCTATCGAAAAAAAATGTGACATAATGATTCAATTGTCTGAAATGGAGATACTGGTACGTTTCAGAAGCTAAGTAAGACCTGGGACATTCTGGACTTGAATAAACTTATACTTTTCCATGATAATTGTAACTTCTGTTCTAAATCTGGTTGGTTTTAGTTGAAGGACTTTGACGCGCCATTGAAAAGGTTGAGGGCATGCCTGCAGTCCTCTCAGGAGGATAATCAGGAGCTGGAGGTAAGCAGTCCGAGAACTCTTATTCCTAAACCCCTTTAACTAGTTTCCCTGCCCTCTACAGTGTATGACCAATGTGTCATCATGTCTAATAGACTGACATTGACTAATGTTTAGTTACTGGAAATGTATGGAGTTCTATAGGTGCAAAGTCAAATAACATCGGAAAAAGTATTTGAACTATTAACTCATGGTCAAAGTATAGTCCATTTTTCAATTTGTTTAATTGTCATGGTCAGACGTTTATCACACAGTTAACATTGAGCCCATCTCTTTTATCCCAAGGATATGAAGAAACAATGGGACATCAGAGCTGGAGAAATGGAGGCATTTCATCTACAACTCCAGGAGCGTGTTGAACGCATACAGAAACTGAAAGCTGTTGTAAGTCCATTACTGCTCAATCAAACTCACTCGTTTGGTGTGATGATAAAGAGATATCTTAATGGGGTTTATGTTATGGCTCCCAACAGTGGGGACTGATGGAACCACTTAAAGAACATCACGGTGGGGATGCCAGGATCTCTAGTGCCACCAACACCCAATCTACCGGTGAATAATTCACACAGTTTGATCAGCGTATAAAAAGTTTGCAAACGGTTTATCGACCTACTAAGTTTACTTGTCAGGATTGTTCGAGGGTAGAAGCATGCAGGGTTATCGACAACTAAATGTGCATTGATATGTTGATCAAATAATCACCTTTGTTACAGATTTCAAGAGTGAGGAAAACATTGAGATCGAGGTCACTGTGATGAAGGATGCAACCTTAGTAAGTTAATGTATAGTCTGTGTAAGCTAGGAGACATTTGGTTAAGTTTCTGAAATAAGTAGATGAAAAGAATGGGTGTGATTACATAAAGGACCCTCTTTTCAGTTTACCCCAAAACTGTAAATACTATAATATTTTACAATGGATCAGTAGTTTGCTGGCTCTAGCACTTAAACATGCAGAATCTTCTACAGATCAAATCCACACTGGAGGAGGTGAACAGGGGTCTTCGGGGTAGGCTATGTTACAAACACACAACATATGTCCCACCAGCCAGAATCACTTTATTCTGTATTGATATTTTCTTTACTTTACATGTATGTCTGTTTACTTTGCAACAGACACAAATTGGCAGCTTGAAGAGAAGAATGCCGCTCTACATCAAAAACTCCACAGCACTGAGAAGATGTATAGACAGACTCTAAACGAGCTGTAAGTGGATTTTGATATTAGTTTGATCATATTAGGATTTGTTCTCATTCACATGACATGTACATTGGTGTTTGTCTTTTCACAGGACCAAAGCCCTGATTCAAGGCAAACATGAGGAAAAGCAACATGTAAGTAAGCCTAAGACAGCCTGCCAAATACTGATCCATAACCGCTCAATAGTAAGCTAAACTACGAAGTACTTAAACCAAACCATACGCCCCAGCATCAACACTCATATTGGATCACATGTGATAGGATGTCTTTGCACACATTGCTAATTCAATTTTTGTTTTCTCCTCAGATTGACACGCTACAAGACAAAATCCAGACCATATCTGTAAGGAGATCATTCACTTTAAAGTTAGCTACTGTAGTTGCACTAAGGTGTTATTAGCTACGTTTTGCTAGTTACTCTGTCTTGCTGTACACTAAGATATACAGTGCTGCTTGAATGTATGTGAACCCTACAGGGCTGCTCATTATTTTGCTATAAAATAAACATATAAAATCCTAATCTAAACCCCAATTCGTAATAAAAACATTCCAAGTAAGTGACAGAAACCAAAAAAATATGATATATTTTCATTGTTTATTTAACAAAAGAGGTTTATTTAACAGAAACTCAGATTTGATGTGTGCAAAAATATATGAACTCCTTCAGTCAATAGCTTGTGGCACCTCCATTAGCAGCGATAACTTGGAGTAAACGTCTCCTATAGCCAGTAATCAGTTTCTGACATCTGTCTTGAGGGATTTTTGCCCACTCCTCCTTACAGAACTCAGCCAATTGAGTGAGGTTTGAGGGGTGTCTGGCATGAACTGCCTGCTTCARGTCCTGCCACAGCATCTCGATTGGATTTAGGTCAGGACTTTGACTTGGCCAATCCAAAACACAAATCTTCTTTCTCGTGAGCCATTCTTTGGTAGATTTGCTTGAATGCTTTGGGTCGTTGTCTTGTTGGAAGACCCATTTTCAGCCCAGCTTTAGCTCGTTGACTGATGGACTGACGTTCTGTTCAAGAATCTCCTGGTATACCTCAGAATTCATGGTTCCCTTAATGATGTGGAGTCATCCAGATCCAGAGGAGGAAAAGCAGCCCCAGATCTTGACATTCCCACCACCATGCTTGACTGTTGGGATAAAGTTGTTTTGGTGGTAGGCAGTGTTGGGTTTTCCCCAAACATAGCGGTGTTGATTGTGACCAAAAAGGTCAAGTTTTTTTTATTTTTATTAATTGGTCCAGAGAATGGACTTCCAGAAACATTCAGGTTTGTACAGGTGGTCTCTGGCAAAGTTAAGACGGGCAGTTTGGTTATTTTTTGACAGCGGAGGCTTCTTCCTAGCAACCCCCCCATGAATGGCATTTGGATTCAGTGTTCTTCTTATTGTTGAAGCATGCACAGTTACTTGAGATGCAAAAAGGGAGGTCTGCAAATCTCTACATGTTATTTTTGGGTTTGCTTTTACCTGATTTATTATTGTTTTGTGGCTCTTGGGGATATTTTGGAAGGGCGTCCACTTCCAGGCCAAGTTGCTGTCATGTTAAATGCTCTCCATTTGTAAATGATTTGTCTCACAGTGGACTGAGCTCAAATCTTTTTAAGATGTTTTTATAGCCTTCTCCCAGACTGATGTGSTCTCACTACCCTCGTCCTCTGAGATCTCCTTTCCTCTTGGCATGGTSTGCTTTGTATTCACCTGGATGGGTAACACCAAACTGASCAGGTTTCTTATCTTTATTATCATAGTCCCGCCCAAACTCTGTCCTAACGATCTCTCCTTTTATTGGTTCATTTGGTACCCAATTATTTACCACCTTATTCTACATACCTACTGATTTAACCAATGCAACTTGGGGTTCACTTATTTTTACACTGCACTAATTCCTTTAAAAACAAAAAATTCTATACACGCATGATTTCTTCTAACCCACATATAGTATTGTAAATATAAACCTGTTGTCAGATCAAAAAGACTGATTCTGATTAATTAAGATTTTATGGTAAATACTAAAATCTGTAATTGAACAAGGGGATCACATACTTTCAATAGTACTGTAATTCATTTATTCTTTAGCTGAAAGCCTCTGCTGCCGAGCATGTCTGGCCTGGAGAAGAATGAGACAGCGCTACTCGCCAGAGGTGAGTCCAACAGTCAATGAATTCTATTGAAATAGATAGTGTCGGAGGCATGTCGAGTGCTAAAACTCGACTCTGGACCATGCATGCTGCCACGGTTTCGGGGGGTTTGAGTCACTACTCGGCGTCTGTCCGTGTTCTTCCTCTCTGTCTTCACTCACATACCTGTCTCCCTAGCCTCTACTTCCTACTACAGCAGGAGATCGGTCTCCTTTAAAAAACGAAAGAAAAAACTGATTATTGATGAGTGTACATCTGAATTGATCCTTTAGAAAGGAATTTCATCCCATCCTTAACCCTAAAACGTCATTTACATTTTATGACACTAAAAGCTACAACCACAACCCCTTTTTGTGGTCAGTTGAGTGCTTATTCCACGCTCACGTGCTCATCGGAACTTCCTACTTTCTAGGAAATACGACTGTTTCATTCATGTGCTTTTTGGTTGGAATAATTATCCAACCAATATGATTTTAGCTAGCTTGATAAACTAACTGACGTTGCTCATAATTACGTTAGCTAGCATCCTTAACATTGACAATATGGCCAAACTAGCTACTTTATCAAATGGCAAATGTCGCCTAATTATCCATATTGACATGGTTGTAGTTGTCAAAAACGGATTTGCTGTCATCTTTTGGTTGAAACGGTAAAAGTTCTGTGGTGAAACGTCACAACTCGGCAAAAACCTTTCTCAGTTTTCCACTTGTAATTCCGATTTGGAGGGTCGTTCAAGTGAAACTTCCTAGTTTGAACTCTGAATTTTCGCTAACTATTATAACATGTGAACGTGGCATTAGTCAAGATCTACCCTGTTAGGGACATTTTGGGCAGTCCTCTAAGAACTGTGATTTCTTTCTAGGATTGTTCAACTAACCTCAAAGAAGCTGAAAATAGGAATACCTGGGTTCCTGATCAAGACCATCCCCAAGCCCCCGAAAACAACCAAGACCAACAAGCCCTTCTTGAAAACCTGCAAAGCTCTGAAAGCTTTCAAAGCACTATTCAAGATATGAAGGCAATTCATACAATTGTACATTTGGTGCAATTATTCTCAGGACACGGGGTGAGGCAGAGTACAATAAATAAATCCAGATGCCTTATTTCATCAAACAACTGCAAGTCTTCTTTAAAATCAACCAAGCTAAATTGGACACGTGTTTTATGTAATTTATATGGTAGGTCTCATTAGATATCATCCAACTCTTTAAAAATGTCTTTGTATGCAGATTTCTGCTCTGTTGCCATTAGGTAAGATACAACTCCATGGGGCTTAACTGCCAAGACCTCCATGGAAGCCACCATATCCCATCATTTACCAAAGCCAAATGGTAGGCTATGATGAAGTCTATTATCTAGGTCTCCAGGGCTATTTTGGCGACGGGAAACCCCCACGTGAAGGTCGATTTGTCCTCACTTTGCAACCCAGACTCTCTTTAGGGACCTGAGCTGCCCAAGAAACCAAAACATCTGGACATTTTAACAGCCGTAGATGGTTCACTTGAATGCTTTGTGCAGAAGCCCGAGAAGGACAAGAGTGGACGAATAGATGTCCATTGGATAGCCGTGATCATATTGGCATCGTGTTTTCACAAGGACATAGGTCATGATTTGGAATTGTCAAATTTGTAGGCTTAATGACATTTTTGAGTTTCTATTTCCTTACAGATAGCCAGCTGACATTATCATTAATGCAAAGTAGGGCTTGCTATTGGTTAATAGTTCAAATCAAAAAAATACCACAATGTGGATATACAGTATAGTGCCCAACAATGTTGCAACCATGCTACAGGCGTTGTGTAGCCTGTTAAGATAATGCTGCCTTTTGAAGATAAAAAACATTAATGACTGACTAGCACTAGCCTATTCCACCACATTAGGTCGCTGTGTTACCATTTTTCCTCCCTTCCTTTCCCCCCCTCCCCTCCAACCATGGTCCTGTGTAGACTGCTAATGAGTTAATGCCATTCTGGCAGTTATTCTCTTAGATTTCTCTCCTTGGTCTAGACCTGTAGCAGAGGCCAAATTGTAGACATAATGGTCACTGTCATTGCAGGCCTTTTAGAATTGTGCTTTATGACCAATTTGAACATTTCGTAGACTTGCATTCGGCAACAGATAATCCTCATCAATAGTGGGGTTGAGGCGTACTGTTTGGGAAAGCCCATCCTATGTTAATAGTTTAAAAATGCTTCTTGCAGACCAGGGTTGGCCGCATGTGGTCTCGTTGGGCAGGGGGCTTGCCTTGGAGGAGATTGGCCATTAGTTCCGCTTCCTTTGACTCTGTAGCGCACGGGCATTAGTAGAATCTCGCTGAATAGGCATCTGTTGCCTACGCAAGCAGGGCTGCTGTGTAGTACTAGTAGCCTAGTAGGCGCAGCAGCGAGACCAGCAGGCGAGTAGAGTCGTCGCTGGCGTATACAGTGGATTTACAATAGACGAACGCGTTGAACAGCGGCGCTTGAACCAGAGGAATAGTGTTGACCGTTCTGAAATGGCAGCAGAATCGACCCGGAGATTCACGAAGAACCTGCTCAAGCCCGGGAGTGCGGCGGAGATAAGGCAGACGGCATCCAATGCTGTCAGACATTCGGCAATGACGGTGAGTCGATGGGAAAAACAAAGGTTACGACTGCACCTTCTTCAGTAATGCTGAGTAGGCCTATATTATAGAGCTCGATGTGTAGGGTTCCCCCTGTGCCCTACAATGACGCTATATAGCCTAGAGCCACCTATTGATTGTGAATTGACTGTTGGAGATGCGAGCCGCACCATTGCAGCCTGATCCTGACGTTCAGAATTGTGTTGACGCGATTTGGGTTTAATGAACACAGCTGGTACGTTTGAATTGTGATATCAACTGTGATATGCCTGCATGTTTGCGGCGAAGGGAAGTTTGTCTTGATGCTGCAAGAGACAATGTTGCATTCACTTAAAGGATTTCCTTAAATGGGCTACAATGTTGCATTTGAGGATATGAGTCGAGGTTTGTGAATGCTTACCACTTAATAACGTTGCCCACCTCAAGGTTTTAAATGTATCGAGATTTGCTGCTCAAATCGAAGCAGCCGGGTATTCTCTAGTGATTTTTCGGTATTTTCCATGCTGCCTCGTTAAAATAAATAAATAACGGACCTGGTTGTAGCCTAGTCTTGGGCTTTCCGCGGGAAATGCCCTCCTGCCTCGAGCCGAGGATGCTGAATGACGTAGGCAGTAGTAACATCAGCCCAGTTGTGTGTGTATGTGTGTAAAGAAAAAAAACAGCGGTACGATGGGGTGAGACAACGTAGCTTATTTTACCCCACCCATTCACAAATTTCAGGATGGATTGGCATTTAATTAAGATAAATTGGCTCTGGAAGATGTGTGTGTTGTACCTACCAGTGGAGGCTCCTCTAAGTAGGAAGGGGAGGACCATCCTCAGTGAATATCATAAACATTTTGAAATATATATTTTTTAATAAACTACTCTAAAACGACTAAATCTATTAATATTTCACCCCAAAATGTATTAGAACACACTGTTTTGCAATGAATGTCAACAGTAGCCTCAACAGCACACTCTGGGGTAGGCTAATTGTGAAGCCAGCTATTTGCTGTCCTCTTCTGGGTACATTGACTTCAATACAAAACCTAGGAGGCTCATGGTAGTCACCCCTTACATAGACTTACACAGTAATTATTATGACAACTTCCGGAGGACGTCCTCCAACCTAATAGAGCTCTTGCAGCATGAACTGACATGTTGTCCACCCAATCAAAGGAACAGAGAACGAATCTAGTACTGAAAGCATAAGCTACAGCTAGCTAGCACTGCAGTGCATAAAATGTGGTGAATAGTTGACTCAAAGAGAATATCAATTGTTTAACAGTTTTGAACAAATTATTTTCTTCAAATATGAAGGAGAAGCGAGAGAGAGGGAGAGCTATATTTTGTTGTAATTTTTTCACTTGCACTTACTTAGCTAGCGAACGCAGCAAGCTAGTTTAGCCTAATCAAACAACCAGCTCAAACAGAGAGGGATGCTATGTTAGCTAGTTGGCCATGGCTATCCAACACTGGAACTCTTCCAAGTTAAGGCAAGCTTTTGGTTTTATTAAGTTATTGCCAATGCGGCCGGCCGGTGTAACTGCTTACTGTACTGCATGACTACATGATTGTTTGCTAACGAGTTAGTTCTAGTAGCTATGTTGACTATGACATTAGTAAATATGGTGACAACAATGTAGGCTGTGTGTAGCGGATAGTGGTTATGGCATGAAGGTTTGGCTTGGAAATAATTTTTTTGCCTGGTCACAGTCCACAAGCAAAGGGAAAAGGTGAGAGGAGGGGAGCGTGTAGTTGCGAGAAGGAATATACAATGAGCAAAGTGATTATGCTGTTTGTATGTGACTGCTAGCAACGTGAGCTGTGTTTACAGGTCACAGATTCCTTTGGGAAAAAAGGCTCGGGCATGGATCAGAAAACCAGCCAGTATCTTGTGTGACCACCATTTGCTTCATGGAGAGCGACACATCTCCTTCGCATAGAGTTAGTCAGGCTTGTTGGTTGTGGCCTGTGGAATGTTGTCCCACTCCTCTTCAATGGCTGTGTTAAAGTTGCTGGATATTGTCGGGAACTGGAACACACTGTCGTACACATCCATCCAGAGCATCCCAAACATGCTTGATGGGTGTCATGTCTGAGTATTCATGCCATGGAAGAACTGGGACATTTTCAGCTTCCAGGAATTGTGTACAGATCCTTGCAACACGGGGCCGTGTATTATCATGCTGATACATGAGGTGAGGGTGGTGGATGAATGGCACGACAATGGGTCTCAGGATCTCATTAATGGTATCTCTGTGCGTTCAAATTGCCATCGATAAAATGCAATTGTGTTCGTTGTCCGTAGCTTATGCCTGCCCATACCATATCCCCACCACGGGGCACTCTGTTCACATCAGCAAACCGCTCGCTCACACAAATTCACTTGTAACAAGGTACACCTGTTAATTGAAATGCATTCCGGGTGACTACCTCATGAAGCTGGTTGAATGCCAAGAGTATGCAAAGCTGTCATCAAGGCAAAGAGTGACTACTTTGAAGAATCTCAAATAGAAAATATATTTAGATTTGTTTACCACTTTTTTGGGTTACTATATGATTCCATATGTGTTATTTCGTAGTGTTGATGTCTTCACTATTATTCTACAATGTAGAAAATATTCAAAATAAAGAACAACCCTTGAATGCCTAGGTGTGTCCAAACTTTTGACTGGTACTGTGTATGTATAGACAGTATATCAATAGAACAGGTGTGTTGTCTGTATTTCAGGGCAGGGTACCGGACGGAGGCTGGCTAGTAATGACTTTTTAAAACACTAATGGCCTGGCGATTTTTTTTGAGCTTTTGATGCACCTGTACTGTCTCCGCCTTCTAGAAGGAACAGGCCTTAGCTCGTGTGGCTGACGTCCTTGATGATCTTCTTGGCCTTCCTGTGACACTGAGTGTTGTAGATGTCATGGAGGGCAGGCAGTGTGCCCCCGGTGATGTGTTGGGCTGACCGCACCACACTCTGGAGAGCCCTGCGTTTGCGGGCTGTGCAGTTGCTGTACCAGGCGGTGATGCACCACATTTCTTCAGCCTCCTGAGATTGAAGAGGCGCTGTTGCGCTTTCTTCACCACTCTGTCGGCGTGAAGGGATCATCTCAGGTCCTCAGTGATGTGCACGTGGAGGAACTTGAATCTTTTGACCCTCTCCACTGCGGCCCCGTCGATGGGGATGGGGGCGTGCTCTCTCTGCTGTCTCCTGTAGTCCACGATCAGCTCCTTTGTTTTGTTGACGGTAAGGGAGAGGTTAGTTTCCTACCACCTCTCACCCAGGGCTCTCACTTCCTCCCTGTAGACCAGGGCTCTCACTTCCTCCCTGTAGACCAGGGCTCTCACTTCCTCCCTGTAGACCAGGGTTCTCCAACTTTGGCCCGCGTGTGATTTTATATTTAATTGTTGGACATAAGACTGTAAAAACACCAGCATATCAGCTCCAAGGTATTCCAACTCATAATAGAGACACAGTATATATATGTGATCATATACAAATGCAGATTATGTTTTAGTCAAATATTATATCTGTTTGGGCTTCTTGCGGTCAATTTGCAGTCTACAAATGATTTGCAATTATGTTTCGGACCCCTGACCACCCGCTAAAGAAAAAAATAACCCGTGGCTGAATCTAGTTGATGATCCCTGCTTTAGGCTGTATTTTCGTTGTTGGTAATCGGGCCTACCACTGTTATGTCGTCAGCAAACTAGATGGTTGAGTTGTAAACAATAAATATTGATGCATTACAAGCATGCATTAAACACAGTCTGCAAACATGAGAAGTTAATTAGTGGGTGATGGTGATTTCAGAACCAAAGTGGGGGGGGGGGATTCTATGGAGGGAACCGCCCAGCCAGGTTTAGTGTCCATTGGAATTGAAGTTAGTTTTAGGAAGTAAACTGAAATTCCATAAAAATTTCAAGCTGCTCAATTATATCCAATGGGACTCTCATCAACCCGTTTTTTTCATTTGAAATTCAAATCACTTCCTGATTGACACTGTCTTCAATTCTAATCGACCCGAACCTGTTAACCTGTTAACCTTAGGCTACTTGTCCCCCTAATCTCATAGTGGTAGTGGGTGATAGATTTCTTTAGTCTCCCTTATGGCTATCAGTCAGGTGCCTACAATAGTATACCCCTAGACATCATCATTTACACACACACACACACACACACACACACACACACACACACACACACCACACACACACACACACACGTCAGCTCAGACAGATCCAGCCCAAAGGCCCAACTCATTTAGCTATATCAGCGGCAGATTTAAATTTAGAATGTAAAATAAATGTGTTTATGCAACAAATGTGAGTGCATTGAACCAAATGGTACTGATTGTTCTCTCTAAATCGCACCGGATCGCACCGAATCGCTTCAAACTACGTTCAAACTAAACGTATTGTTCCTGTATCATATCAGAGCCTATGTATTCAGATACATATCGAATTGTCTTGAAAGGTAAGAATGCACATCCCTAGTGACTAGTTTCCCTGCAGATGGACCAAGATAAGGTCAGAGTCACCTCCATCTTTCCCCATAGGGCCTGCTGGGTCCTGTGCCTCCTGAGGCTGATCAGCTTCACTGTTCTCATCAGCCCTGAGTACAGGGGGGGAGGGAAGGCATAGAAATATTATCTATATCTATTTATATGGGGGAGGGGAACATATAGAACAAATTATAATTATAGGACCCTCAATGTAATTCTATGGAGGGAACCGCCCAGCCAGGTTAGTGTGTCCATTGGAATTGAAGTTAGTTTTAGGCAGTAAACTGAAATTCCATAAAAATTTCAAGCTCAATTATATCCAAGGGACTTCTCAATCAACCCGTTTTTTTTCATTTGAAATTCAATATCATTCCTGGATTGACTGTCTTCAATTCTAATCGCGACCCGAACCCTGTAACCTAGAAGCCGGTAGTAGCCAGTAACACACACATTTTGCTGCACCTGCTCTAACATCTGCTAAACGGTGTACGCGACCAATATACTTTGATTTGATTAGGACAGCCAGCCTCTCGTGTACTTCAAGCGCCCTTCAACATAGCGACAGATAGAATGTGTTGCTGATAACAACAATGGCGTTGGCATACTAATAATAACAGTCAAACACTTCTATTATTTTTCATAAATGTGACATTTTCCCGCTCCTTGCTTGATATCAGATAGACAGGAATATGAACTGCAATGTCAAGAGCTCTTGATCTTGTCCACGGAGATGGCGAGGCACACAATGTTGGAGTCTTTCTCTTTGAGCCGTCTGACAGGCTAGTTTCGTCT
>NC_036862.1:986060-1074090 GCF_002910315.2 Salvelinus sp. IW2-2015 | reverse complement strand
AGAAGAGAGATAGTGGGTTTTGATGGTGATTTCAGAACCAAAGTGGGGGGGGGGGGATTCTATGGAGGGAACGCCCAGACCAGGTTTAGTGTCCATTGGAATTGAAGTTAGTTTTAGGAATAAACTGAAATCCATAAAAATTTCAAGCTCATTATATTCCAAGGGACTTCTCATCAACCCGTTTTTTTCAATTTGAATTCAAATCACTTCCTGGTGACTGTCTTCAATTCTAGATCGACCCGAACCTCCTGTAACCTGTAACCTTAGGCTACTTGTCCCCCCTAATCTGATAGTGGTAGTGGGGTGATAGATTCTTAGTCTCCTTATGGCTTCAGATCAGGTGCCTACATAGTATACCCCATAGACATACATCATTTACACACACAACACACACACACACACACACACACCACCACACACACACACACACACACACACAACACGTCAGCTCAGACAGATCCAGCCCCAAAGAGGCCCAACTCATTTAGCTATATCAGCGGCAGATTTAAAATTTTAGAATGTAAAATAAAATGTGTTTATGCAACAAATGTGAGTGCATTGAACCAAATGGTACTGATCGTTCCTCTAAATCGCACGGATCGCACCGAATCGCTTCAAACTACGTTCCAAACTAAACGTATTGTTCCTGTATATCATATCAGAGCCTATGTATCTAGATACATATCGAATTGTCTTGAAAGGTAAAGATGCACATCCCTAGTGACTAGTTTCCTGCAGATGGACCAAGATAAAGGTCAGAGTCACCTCCATCTTTCCCCATAGGGCCTGCTGGGTCCTGTGCCTCCTGAGGCTGATCAGCTCTCACTGTCTCATCCGCCCTGAGTAAGGGGGGGAGGGAAGGCATAGAAATATTATCTATATTCTATTATATGGGGAGGGGAACATATAGAACAAATTAAATAGGACCTCAATGTAATTCTATGGAGGGAACCGCCCAGCCAGGTTTAGTGGTCCATTGGAATTGAAGTTAGTTTTGGAAGTAAACTGAAAATTCCATAAAAATTTCAAGCTCAATTATATCCAAGGGACTTCTCAATCAACCGTTTTTTTTCATTTGAATTCAATCACTTCCTGGATTGACTGTCTTCAAATTCTAATCGACCCGAACCTGTAACCTAGAAGCCGGTAGTAGCCAGTAACACACATTTTGCTGCACCTGCTCTAACATCCTGCTAAACGGTGTACGCGACCAATATACTTTGATTTGATTAGGACAGCCAGCCTCTCGTGTACTTCAAGCGCCCTTACAAATAGCGACAGATAGAATGTTGTTGCTGATAACAAATGGCGTTGGCATACTATAATAACAGTCAAACACTTCTATTATTTGTCATTAAATGTGACATTTTCCGCTCCTTGCTTGATATCAGATAGCAGGAATATGAACTGCAATGTCAAGAGCTCTTGATCTTGTCCACGGAGATGGCGAGGCACAAAGTTGGAGTCTTTCTCTTTGAGCCGTCTGACAGGCTAGTTTCGTCTCTCTCTGCTCTCTCTACACTCTGAGAGCGAGACGTTAATCTGATCCGTTTTCTAGCAATGCATGATGTATGGATTGTGTAATATCAGTTTGTTCTAATAAACAACACAAAAGTACAACAACATTATCTAGGTGGGTCAGGGCTCAGGGTAGCGGCAGGGTAGCCTAGCGGTTAGAGCGTTGGACTAGTAACCGAAAGGTTGCAAGTTCAAATCCCGAGCTGACAAGGACAATCTGTTGTTCTGCCCTTGAACAGGCAGTTAACCCACTGTTCCTAGACTGTCATTGAAAATAAGAATTTGTTCTTAACTGACTTGCCTAGTTAAATAAAGGTTAAACATTTTAAAAATGAATTTTTAAAGGGTCGGCACATCTCTCCTGTCAATCGACATCAAATAGTTGAATACGTAAGAAAAAGCCGCCGCTGGAGTGGTTGTTTGAGTCTGCGTGCACTGTAAACGTATAGGTGTCGAGAGAGACAGATGTTGTATAGACCAAGAGAGTAAAAACGCCTTGTGGAGTTGAGTATGAAGGGATATACTTTTCCAGGCATCTGAGGGACAGCTGTAATAAAGGTGAGACACTTTCCTTTTATCCCTCCCTCTCTCCCTCTCTCTCTCTCTCTCTCTCTCTCTCTCTCTTCCAGATCTTCTACCTCAAAAAGCACACGAATGAGGATTTTGATACCCGCCATCTCAGATTGTTCTGAAATTGTTTCTGTTAGAAACAGATAAGATTGGCATTCCCGCAACATCATTTTGTTGAAATATAATTTGATCTCTGAGAAAGATGGAAAACTGAAAACTGGTTCTGTGTCTGACAAGTAGTGTCCCCTGTTCAGAGAAATTAGTCATTGAAGTTGTTAGGTTTATGTCTCAATTTACATCCTGATATGACCAGGTTCTGACCACTAGATGGTGCTGTTCCAGGTGATTTTGTATTGTATTTTTAAGAATCCCCCCTCAATATTAGAGTGAAAGATGGTTTCCTTACCCTGTAAGCAGCCTATGGGCATGATATGACAGCAATCCATGCGTTGGCTTTGTTTTCCACTGTTTCAAATAGGTACCATTCACTTGCATTGGATTTGTGCTACACATGGGGTGGCAGGTAGCCTAGTGGTTAGAGCTGGACTCGTAACCAAAAGGTTGCTAGATTGAATCCCCGAGCTGACAAGATAAAAAATCTGTTGTTCTGCCCCTGAACAAGGCAGTTCCTAGGCTGTCATTGAAAATAAGAATTTGTTCTTAACTGATTTGCCTAGTTACATAACGTTTTTTTTTTTTTAAACATGCTAAATCAATCAATCAATCAAGTTTATTTTATATAGCCCTTCGTACATCAGCTAATATCTCGAAGTGCTGTACAGACACCCAGCCTAAAACCCCAAACAGCAAGCAATGCAGGTGTAGAAGCACGGTGGCTAGGAAAAACTCCCTAGAAAGGCCAAAACCTAGAAGAAACCTAGAGAGGAACCAGGCTATGAGGGGTGGCCAGTCCTCTTCTGGCTGTGCCGGGTGGAGATTATAACAGAACTATGCCAAGATGTTCAAAATGTTCACAAGTGACAAGCATGGTCAAATAATAATCATGAATCATTTTCAGTTGGCTTTTCATAGCCGATCATTAAGAGTTGAAAAAAGCAGGTCTGGACAGGTGGCGGTTCCATAACCGCAGGCAGAACAGTTGAAACTGGGAATAGCAGAAGGCCAGGTGGACTGGGACAGCAAAGTTAGCATTTTAAAACAGTGGCCAGGTAAACAAAACCAAGCATAGGTTGTCCCTAAACTGCTTACAGGAAAGGAAACCAATATGTAATTTGGGTGAACTATCCATTTACCATTGAGGGGAGTGGAATTCTTCAAATAAATATCCCCTAATAGTAGAAACAGCACCTCTAGTGGTCAGAACCTGGTAAAATCAGGATTGTAGAATGGTACATAAACCTAGCAACTTCAATGACTAATTTCTCTGAACAGGTGTTAAAAACCATCACCAAATTCACTGAGAAGACATAACATAGGATGAAGAAACAATACTCCAAGCCACAGCTCCATACTACTTGTCAGACATATAGAACTTATACTGTATACTCCATGGAGGCTGGGGGAGGAGCTATAGGAGGATGGGCTCATTGTTATGGTGGGAATGGAGTCAAACGGGGTTCCCATATGTTTGACGTATTTGATACCGTTCCATACATTCCATTCCAGCCATTACAATGAGCCCGTCCTCCATGAGGGGCTTTTGGCAATTTCTTGGATCCTTATTGTTAGAGAAATGTTTGTGCCATATGAATGTTAGGTACTATATTTATTGAATATTCTATGAATCCTAATAATTTAAAAAAGGCCAATTTGGGTGCAATCGAATAGCTAATTTCTCAGGGATCAAATTATATTTCAACAAAATAATGTGAAGGAATGCTAATCTTATCTATCTCTAACTACAGAAATAATTTCAGTGGCCTCCGAGTGGGCGCAGTGCCACTAGAGATTCTGGGTTAGAGTCCAGGATGTGTCGTAGCCGGCCGCGACCAGGAGACCCATGGTGCAGCGCACAATTGGCCACGCGTCGTCCGGTTAGGGGAGGGTTTGGCCGGCAGGGATGTCCTTGTCCCATCGTGCACTAGTGACTCCTGTGGGTGGCGCGCGCATTGCACCTGACACAGTCGCCAGGGTGTTTCCCTTGACATATTGGTGCGGCTGGCTTCCGGGTTAAGTGGGCATTGTGTCAAGAAGCAGTGCAGCTTGGTTGGGTTGTGTTTTTGGAGGACGCACGGCTCTCGACCTTTGGGAGTTGCAGCGATGAGACAAGACTGTAACTACCAATTGGATACCATGAAATTGGAGAAAAAGGGGTAAAAAAAAACAAGTTACAAAAAAAATAAGAAAGGATTTCAGATCAATCTGAGATGGTGGGTGTCATGGCTTGCTGAAATGACATGGAACCACCCTCTGTCTCATCTCTTTCTCTCGCTCTCTTCGTCTCTCTCTCTCTCTCTCTCGCTCTTCATCGCTCTCTCGCTCTTCATCACTCTCTCTCTCTTCCCTCTTGGCACCTTTTCATCGCTCTCTCTCTCTTCCCTCTTGGCACCTTTTCATCTCTCTCTTCTTCCCCTCTTGGCACCTTTCATCTCTCTTCCTTTCCCCTCTTGGCACTTTCTCTCTCTCTCTTCCCCTCTTGGCACCTTTTCATCTCTCTCTCTTCCCCTCTTGGCACCTTTTCACTTCTCTCTCTTCCCTCTTTGGCACCTTTTCACTTCTCTCTTCCCCCTGGCACCTTTTCATCTCTCTCTCTTCCCCTCTTGGCACCTTTTCATCTCGTCTCTCTCTCTTCCCTCCTTGGCACCTTTTCATCTCTCTTCTCCCCTCTTGGCACCTTTTCATCTCGCTTCTCCTCTTCCCCTCTTGGCACCTTTTCATCTCGCTCTCTCTCTTCCCTCTTGGCACCTTTTCATCTCTCTCTCTTCCCCTCTTGGCACCTTTTCATCTCGCCTCTCTCTTCCCCTCTGGCACCTTTTCATCTCGCTCTCTCTCTTCCCCTCTTGCACCTTTTCATCTCGCTCTCTCTCTTCCCCTCTTTGGCACCTTTTCACTCGCTCTTCTCTCTTCCCCTCCTTGGTACCTTTCATCGCTCTCTCTCTCTTCCCTCTTGGACCTTTTCATCGCTCTCTCTCTCTTCCCTCTTGGCACCTTTTCATCGCTTCTCTCTCTCTTCCCCTTGGCACTTTTCATCGCTCTCTCTCTCTTCCCCTCTTGGCACCTTTCATCCTCTCTCTCTCTCTTCCCCTCTTGGCACCTTTTCATCTCGCTCTCTCTCTTCCCCTCTTGGCACCTTTTCATCTCGCTCTCCTCTCTTCCCCTCTTGGCACCTTCTTCATCTCCGCTCTCTCTCTTCCCCCTTGGCACCTTTTCATCCGCTCTCTCTCTCTTCCCCTCTTGGCACCTTTTCATCTCTCTCTCTCTCTTCCCCTCTTGGCACCTCTTCACCTGTCTCTTCTTCTATTGGCACCTCTTCATTGGCGCTGCCTGTCTCACGTTGGCGTTCCCCTCTATTTTTCCTCTCTGTTGTGTTTCTCAGTCCTGTCCTGCGGACTGCACAGCTCCAGCACATTGGTCGTTCCTCTGGGTTAGCTCAGGCTGACAGAAAGATGTTTTGTGTGTGTTGGTTTGAGTGCCTGGTAAATGCACACAACATCCTCTGCAGGCAAGAGAGGCAGGTCAATCTCTCTGTGGGGCCTAATGGGAATGTGAGGGGAGTGGGTGTTCGTGTGTTCCCGGGAGGGCGGACATAATGTGTGTGTGTGTGTGTGTGCGTGCGTGCTAGTACCAGATTGTCATCGTTTGGACTGAGTCCTCCTCCGTCATCACGATCTGTAAACGGTAACTAGGTGACAGCTGTCAGTCATCTAGAAGCCAAGCCTACCTGCTGTGTTCAACCTGGCCTATGCCCAGGCGATTCCTAGAGGATGCCTGGGCACAGTGCCATGCCAGACCAAATGCCAAATCTCAAAAGACATCCCAGTATCACGATATAATGCACTACTTTTGACCAGAGACTATACAGAGCTGTCACGTAGGCCTCTGGGTCGAAAGTAGTGCACTATATAGAGAGTAGGGTGTCATTTGGGAATCAGACACGGAATCTCTGCTGCCCTCCTGCTCCCACTTGGGAGCGTACACACCCTCTCCCCGTGTGGCTTCCGCTCCTGGCTTGCTTCCTGATCTGGCAGGGCTGTATGGGAATGGGCAGGCCAAGACTTGGATGGACTGACGGGCTGCATCTTCCAAGTAGCCATAGTACAGATGTAGGAACTTAATTTGATCACCTCTGCAAGGCAGGACATCTTAAACTTGTAGTGTATTTGGGGTTTACGAAAAATCGAGCAACTCCTTCAAAAATGCCAATGAATTATAATCCACATAATGATGCCGCAGGATTATTTTCCTGCTGTAGCATACTGGCTCAAATTAAGATCCTACATCTGTATATACGGAAAGGCCACATAAACCTTAAAAAGGTCGAAAATGATTTTCCTATTTCTTCCGGCTCTTCTGGTTTCCATGCCCTTTAGTCTGTTTTTGTCCCATGGACATTGTCAGGACTGGTGTGACTGTGTGCCTCTCTCCTTTCATCTCGCTCTACATCGTTCTTTCTCGCTCTCTCTCTCTGTCTGTCTCTCTCTTAGCCTCTCTCACTGCATGCCCTGGGAGCAGAGATGGGAAAGGGCAGAAGGAGGAGGGGCTATGGCAGGATGTGCAGATGTCGAGGAGCCCCCCCTCCCCTCCATTTCCTCTGTTCTTTTCTCCTCTCCTCCCTTCTCTCCTCTCCACTACTTTCTTATTCTCTTCTTCTCTCCACTCCTTTCCTCTCTTCTCCCTCTGTGTCCCCTGATGAAAAGGGCTCAGTGGGGGGTTGTTCTCTCTCTCGCAGTGGGAGGAGGGGGTTGACGAGAGGAATGCCACTGCTCTCCCACAACATCTGTATGCAGACTGTTCTCTTTCTCTCGCTGACCCTCTCCCAAACCTCGACCAATAGGACTCTGAAAGGTTCTCTTCTCCTCTTTCACACCACACACATGTTTGTTTTACTGTTTAATTGATTCCCAATCAAAATCCTATTTTCCTTATAACCCTTATTCTAACCCTTATTCTAACCCTTATTCTAACCCTAATCCTAAACCTAGCCACTAAACCTAAAATAGAAGTTTTCCTTGTGGGGCGAAGTGTCCCCACTTGTCAGAATTTTCCTTGTTTAACTATCCTTTTGAGGACTTCTGGTCCCCACAAGGATAGTAGAACCAAAAAAACACACACACTCTCCTCTCTCTCTCCTCTGGGGCTTATCCTCCTTCACTGCTGCAGTCTATAACACAGTAGACAGTAGAAACTGTGTAGAATGCAAGATGGCGCGGAAGAGGATGGCTGACCTTTTACATGCCCGTAACCAATCGTGCTCTTTTGTTCGTTTTTTAGCGTTGTTTGTAACTTATTTTTTTTACTTATTTGGTACATAATGTTTATGTTATTATGTTACTTTTTTATTATTTTTTACTTTTGTTTATTTGGTAAATATCTTCTTAAAGCGTTTCACGGTAAGGTCTACACGTGACAAATAAAGTTTGATTTGATTTTGACCCGAAAATGCCTATAGGATAAAATATACCCACGATAGCATGAAATCTAATGTTAGATTGAAAAAAGTGACAGGAGAAATACTGTACATGCAATAGAGAATGTTGGTGTTAAACATGTGCTTCGTCCAGAATGGCACCCTATTCCCTATGGGCCCTGGTCAAAAGTAGTGCACTAAATAGGGAATAGGGTGCCATTTGGGACGAAGAGAGCAGAGAAATTCCCTACACTCGCAGTGTAATTATGGTGAGTGGGAGAAGAGGATTAGTATGTAAGGGAGGGATGGAGAGAGGCAGTGCTCTTTAGTGTGTTATTGAGATGATGAGGTGCTGCGGGTTTCTCCTGCTAAACCCTCTAAATGTACCCTCATATGGGAGTAACACACACACACACTCGCAGTAAGCTCTCCATCAATGTCTCTGGTGGCAAGAATCGAAAGTTATTAACCATTATAAACTGGGTGGTTCAAGCCCTGAATGCTGATTGGCTGAGAGCCATGGTATATCAGACCGTATACCACGGGTATGACAAAACATGTATTTTTATTGCTCTAATTACGTTGGTAACCAGTGTATAATAGCAATAAGGCACCAAGGGGGTTTGTGGTATATGGACAATATACCACGGCTAAGGGCTGTACCCAGGCACTCCGCGTTGCGTCGTGCGAAAAAGAACATCCCTTAGCCGTCGTATATTTTCCATATACCACACCCCCCCGTGCCGTATTGCTTAATTCTATACCGCAGTGCATCTGACTGAGACAGACAGGCAGAGGAATAACAGTCATCAGACACACAGGCAGACAGAGCAGTGACCGTCAGTTCACCCCATGTCCCACGGTCATGAGTCACGTCAGACTGAGTTCCAGAGGGCTCAGACAGGCTAGATGGTGATGTACTGCTACTTCTATGCCGTGGGTCCCTGTATACATCTATATCTCTGTCTGAGTCGCAGAGCTACGGATATGTCTTAAATGCCACCCTATTCCCTATTTAGTGCACTACTTTTGACCAGGACCTAAAGGATTCCCATAGTACACTGCTTTTGACCAGTGCCCTATCTCAGGAATAGGGTGCCATTTAAGAACTAAGAATGTGTGTCAACCAGAGCGGCTCAATGGGTGGTGGTTGGAAGCGAGCTGCTGTCATCCCAGCTCAGCTCCCTCTCCGTGACGCATCATCACTCCGCGTCAGGGCATGAGGACTTGCCTGACTGGTTACACTTTGTCCGTTTGCCCTGTAGTCATCACCTGTGTGTTGTTCGGTCTCTGTCCCAAATTTCTGGGTGTATAGGGTGAAGTTGCCCCTAGACGCTGATTTTGGGTCAGTTTAGCATTTTCCCCACTAAATGGATAAGGTTAGGTTTGGGGGAGAAGCTAGATCTGCAACAAGGGGAAACTTCATCCCGGAGCAGTTCTCTTTACATGAATGCCACTTGGGGTTGTTTATGAAGTAGTGGGAACACCTACTGTTTTGGTAGTGTATAAAGCTACACACATAAATGCGTGTGTAGCGGATGGCTAAGTAAGCATCGTTACCGCCTTCCTCAGTAGAGACTTGTACTAGTGCCGCCCCTGGCCCACCACAACCATGGATTTGGGAGGCTAGTGGTTAGCACGCTAGCTTCCCGGAGTACGTTGTGGCGTGGGCTCGAATCCCAGGTCTGCCATGGCAATGATGGAGCACCTTACACTGCACATGCATAAGGAGCTTAAGAGTTTGCGTTTAGACTGTGTTTGAGGATCGGTGTGAACCAGACTCGGTCTCACTGTCTGGGGCCCATTTATAAMCAATGAAGGGAAAAATGGAAGCTTGCCTGGTCATTACTTGGTGTCTGTGTGCATCCCAAATGGCACCTCTTTCCATATATACTACACTACTTTTGACCAGGACCCAGAGCTTTTGTTCTGACGGTTAGAGTCTGGTTCTCACCAATCCTCAGGCATGGTGTAATTGCCATTTGGGACACAGACCCTGTACAGTCAATGCTGTGAGAGCTACCGAGAGGGCTTAATTATGATGGAATGTAACTAAGGAAATGTTTGTATCACTTTGACTCCTCTCATATCTCTCCTCCGCCCTACAGCTACACGGCCTAGCCACAGGACATCTGGTTCAACTTTGGCTCTCTCACGCTGTCAGATCAACAGACACATGTTGAAATGAATCTTGTCAGTAATTGTAATCGTAACAAGATACTTTTCCTTGTCACTTTCTCCTCGATATTTCATTGTTCTCTCTTTCTCTCACTCTCGTGGTGATCAGATAAGCTCTGGCCATAGAGGAGATGGTCGACTTGTCTTTGTGTGTCCGGTAGACTGCGGGTGAAGTTGCAACTAGTGGTTAAGGTTAGGATTAGGGTAGGGGAAACTGATCCTAGATCTGTACCTAGGGGACACTTTACCCCGGAGCACTAAGCATGAAGGCCCAGAATAGAAGCCATAGAAGATATTGTTTTGAGTTTAAGGCACTCCTTTCTCTATCTGCCTCTGTCTCTTAGAGGAATGGATCGTATGTGATGTTGTCAGTAGGGCTGGGATGAGATGGCAGTCACACGTCTCTGATTAGACCTACTTGTGGGGTGGGGGGGGGATATTGTTATCGCACAAGCCTCAAGTTATCTGAGGCTTGTGCGAGTGTGTGAGAGAATGAGTCAGTCAGTCAGTGCTCCCCTCACTGAGGAGCATGTCCTCACCCTCATACTGCTCACAGATACTTAATTATCCCCCTCCAAACACACACTGTCCCCGTGTGTGTGCGCAAGTCCCTGTCTGTCCGTCCTTTTGTCTGATGTTGTTCGCGAGTATGCATGTGTGTCTTGACGAGATCAGATGGATGCCGTTGGTTGTTTACAATCCTGGATATAGTTTCCTGAAAATGTCTGACTTGTCAATCGTTGTTCTCTAGGCAGCTAAATCATTCATCATGTGCCTGTTTGTTGAGGTATTTCACTGGTCCTCTGGGTTCGTTAAATGGTGTGGCTGTGTCCCAATGGCACCCTGGTCCTGACATAGTGCACTTCATTTGAGCAGAGCACCATGGGCCATAGTCAAAAGTAGAGCACTATTATAGGGGATAAGGTGCCATTTGGTATGCTGCTGGTGTGTCTGTGTGCCTGGCCTTTGTCTGCATAGCAGGAAGTCATGTTTTAGCAGTCAGCAAGGTTAACTATTTGATGACAGCGCTGTCACACACACACACACACATACATGCACAGAGAGACACACACATGCACACTGCTGTTTAACCACAGGACGTGTGTGTCAGAGCCGTGTCACCTACACTAGTGCCAACCCTGTTCCCATCTGATACTATGTGACTGTGTGTCTCTCTAATCTCTCTGGGCCACATCAACATTCTGTACTGGACCATGCTTCTGGCTCATCCTGATACACCACACCCTTCTCTCTAGTGTGTGTGTGTGTGTGTGTGTGTGTGTGTGTGTGTGTGTGTGTGTGTGTGTGTGTGTGTGTGTGTGTGTGTGTGTGCCTGCACATTGAAGGCCAAGCTTCAGTGCCCTCTACTCCGAGGCCCAGCAGCACAGCAGGCATTTGTTTCCCGAATTCCTGCCATCCGAGTCTGACAAATCAAGCACTCTGCCAATTAAAGCTAGCATCTGTAGAACTACTAGATCGTAACACATGGGGGAGAGTAGCTGTTCCCCTTACTCCCAGATTGCTTTGCAATATGAATGAGGCCTGTTGTTGCATATTGCATGCCAGCACTGCCTTTTCCTTACATAAGCTGTGTTTTTGGAGAGGGGAACCCAAACAAGCTTATAAACCAGACCAACAGCATGAGAGGGATTCAATCCCACCCAAAGCAATTAGGGGAGTGACCACTGTCCGTCTGTCTGGCACCGCTGCCTGCCTGCCACCATGTAGAACTGACCAATGGATTATTATGACCCAAAAGGCTCTTCGATCAGTGTCTGTCTGTCTGTACTGGCAGTGATGGTCCTTGCAGATCTATCTGCTCTAGATGTATGTGTGGGGATGGCCTGCCTGTCTACCTACCTTCCCACATACATGTCTGCCTGTCTGTCTGTTTGCGCAGTAGTAGATAGAGCAGCTGTGTCCCAGCTCTGTGAGGGAGAAACCAGACCATTACCTACAATGCTTTACAGGCTCACTGGGACTGTAAAAACCGATGCCACTAATATCACGACCATTCTACCATCCCATTCCAGCATGGGTCGTATTCATTGGTGCACTCCATAACAAAACATTTGCAGCAGAAAACAAAAACAAGTGTTTCTCATTCGACACTTGCATAATTGCAGTTATTCCCCCCCTGTTTCAGTCCAATTTTCTTTCGTTTGTTGCCTAATGAACAGCACCCTGATGTCTTGTCCTTACCTTCAGTCAAGGGGCAAGGCTCTGCACTGGCACTTACAGGCCTTTTTTCTCTGCACATCCACTTAAAGGCTGCATCCCAAATTAACCCCTGTTCCATATTTAGTGCACTGCTTTTGTGACACACACTCTATGCCGTACATGGTTCCACTGTTTTTAAAAGTGAAACACTATATAGGGAATAGGGTGCCATTTGGGACGCCGGCTAAATATAACCTTGGCCTGACGAGTAGGTTGTTGGTTCGCGTGATATACGGCTGACGTACTGTAGAGTGTCAAAGTGGGTGCATGCACAGGTCCCATCTCATATCAACAGGATGTAGATCTGTGTCACAGAGAGTGAAGTGTGAATTTCGCCGATTCCGTCGTTTCGAATGAAGCGTGAGGCAAGGGGACTGAGCTTGCACAGTCTGTGTGCTCAGTCAATATCAAAATGAATTTGCATTAATGGAATGACATATTGATACATTGCCAAAGCACAATGTTACATTTTTTTTTTTTAATAGTTACTTACACTCACTGTTTCTTTATTTCTATCTAACCTCTTTTCCCACGTTTCCCCCTCCTACTGACTTGCTACTCCGAGACGGATGATGCACCCTCCAAATATTGACCTCCTCAAAAAGGTGAAACAATACAGTACAGTACAGTAACCTGGATAGGGTTAAAACTAGAGCGCATAGATTTCTCCTGGACAGGTCATGGGGTCAGGTAAAACTCGAGGTGTGATTACACTTCATGATGGGTACTGAATAAACATCATCCCTTTGACCCTTTTCACACTACATAGCCAAACAGTGCTGAGTCAAGCTGAGCTGTACTGGCCTGGCCTAGGAACACATCCACCATAGTTGCTTGAACCGCGCTTGAAATAAAGATGTGAGAAGAAATATCCGAGCCCGCACAGTAAGGCTCGGGTCGGGTCGGCCCTGTAGTGTGAATACGGCACCAGTGCAAAAGTGGTCGGATTTCTAAGCCTCACAAAGACGTTCTGAGCATTTCAGACGCTAAAACCTCTATAGGACTCCTCTAGCGGGTGGCTTTTGCTTCTGTCACTGTGAACCCTTTTTGTACACCATTGAAAAGAATAGAGATGGGGATTATGGGAAGTGAATGGGTCTTTGACTTGTGTTATGACTGAACCGCAGACTCACTCTGACATGTTTGGAACCATGTACGGCGGGGATGTGTCTCTCCCCCTGAATGCCTCATTGTGGAAAGAGAGAAAAGAAGAGGCAGCAGAGAGAACTGGAGCTTGTCAGAACTCAGAAGTGACAGTGTTTTCCTTTTTTCTTTTCATGGCTGAATCGCCCCAGTGTTTGAACTCTGTGATCTCACTGGGGGGGGCTGGTGCCATGCACAGTGATCTCAGCTGTGTGTGTGCCCGTGTGTGTCTCCCCTGACCATACGAGTCTAGGGGTGTTTCTCAATATGCATACAACGGTACTCCACACTCTCATGCGCCGAGCGCGTTCTCCGACCACGTTCTCTTGAGTACGTACTTGTGAGGACTATGAGGAGTGGAGAACACATAAAACAATACATTTGAGATGAACTTACACTCCCCTTACTGTATTACCTCACACTTCATCTCCCCATTCACTGAACCGTCCTCCAGACAAGGACAATGGCAACAATAGACAAAACAAGATATACACAAAGCACACAGTTTTCTTCATAATTATCAGCTAGATATGTACAATTGTAATAATCTAGTTAGGCAACTAGTTAAACAGGCAAAAATTACCTAAAATGTTATGCAAGGTAGCTACCAATTCTTTGTGGCTAGCTAGCTAGCTAGTTAGCCATATTGACTTACTATGGACTTAACTATTCACTGAACCGTTTTTGCCTGTTTAACTAGTTGGCTTCCAGCCAGGACAACAATGGCAATAGAGATTAAACAATATATACACAAAGCAACCGTTTTACTTCATAACTATCAGCTAGCTATATGTGAATTGTAATAATGTAGCTAACCAGATAGTTTAACAGGCAAACATGACCTAAAACTAATATAATGCAATTAACTGTAGATGTAAATTCTTCATGGATAGCTAGCTAACAATTATTCATGGGTATCTGGCTAGCTAACAGTACTAGTAGCTAGCCAGTTAGCCCTATTGACTTAGTATGGGCTTGCGATATACGGTACGTAGGTGGGTAAACATGCCAAAATTAACACAGCATGTATTTATTAACATATCAAGATAAAATATTGCAGTCAGGAAACATATAAGATGTGAATAGGAAACATTTCATTCCGAAGTCAGAGTGTATTTTCTCTCACTTTAGCTCAGATATTAGCCGCCATTGATTTCAAGAAATGTTGCGTAATTTTTTACGTGATTGCGTCATATTTCTTCGCATACTTTCCGTTGAAGCTTGCATCATGCATGCTTCAAAATATTGTAATGACCTGACTAGATCATAAAGGAACAATTGTCCAGACAGAGGTTTGAGTTTACGAATTGACGGTTTGTTAACCCAACTTTACACAGCCTACTGTTTGGCCGTAACTCACGCCAAATAAATGAAAGATACCCCACAAGCCAACCGTGACCTTCTCTTGTGAAGGCCAGACATAAGAGAAAGAACAATGGCTAAACTTGGTCTTAACTTCCAATGGTCCATCTCCCTGCCCAACCCCCCCTCCACGCCACTCCGCCAACCACCAGGATGCCTGGCATCAGAACATTCCAGGCATCCCCGTGATTGGCAGATAGCAGGTTGATTGGCATGTCGGACCCCGCGAACACTGGTAAGTACAACACAAACCACTAATAGCCTACCACATAACACACCGCTGTCTGTGCGGGTCGCTACACTATGTACAAACGGAGTACGCATTCGAGAAGTGCCCTCCATGCTCCGTTTCGCAAACTTTGATTTGGAATCATATTCCGACTCTTCCGTGCTCCAATTTGCGTGCTTAGAGCACGGTAGTATGCATTTTGAGAAACACCCTAGGTGTCTCTGTTAGTGTGTGTGTGTGTGTACCTCTCAATATCCCGTAGCTAGGCGTTGTAATCCCCGCTCGACGCTGTGTGTGTCAGCTTTAGGGGATTAACTCTCTGATGGCAGACCATTAAACCCAATGGGTAAAGAGTGGAAAGGACGGGGGGGGGGGGTGAAATGTCCTTGGCCATGGCTGTTTTGACTGAGATGCAGAGAGAGAGAGGTAAAGTGTGAATGAGAGCGAGAGAGAAGAGGGATCGCTTGGGCTGCATTGCGTTTCGCTGGTGGAGTTTTACAATAGTCTGTATGGAGTGTGTTTAGAGGCTCTGGGCTCGCGCCATTCAGCCACTGCTGACCAGGCTATGCTTCGTTGAAGCTTAGCTTTCACCCCGGTCTGTCTGCCTGCCTGGACAAAACTCTATCCACCCTGTCTAGAGCACATCCACGCACGGACACACATCCACGCATGCACACACAGAGAGATTCACACAATCCTCTCTCTCTCACTGACTGACGCACACACATCCCCTCTACCGCCCATACCGGTTTTGCAAACACCCGGACTCCAAACAATACCACAATCTAAAGAGGTTTCTGGGGGATGGGGGGGTATCCATATCAGACTCCAAGAATAGGATTGTTCCGCTTTGGTTGTATCCTAAATGGATCCCTATATAGTGCACTACTTTTGACCAGGGCACCACTACTTTGAGATCTGCCCATAGGGCTCTGGTTGAAGGTGCACTATGTAGGGAATAGGGTGCATTTGGGATGCAGATGTTGATGAGAGAGCTCTCTCTCCAGAGCTCTTAGGGCTTCGGGAGGGACTGCATTCCTGAGTGCAGTAGGAGGCCGGAGTATGCTGCTGTTGCTGCTGCTGCAATTACTGTACGCCCCCCTGCTCTATGCATACTGAATACACTAGTAGCTCAGCACTAGCACAGAGCACACACAGGTTGTTGGTTATACCTCCCTGCAGAATCACACAGTATAAAGACTCTGCAGGGAGGGGAAGTGTTCTGATTGGCCAGGGGCTAAAGCAGACTTTGCTGAACAACGTCAACAGACCTCGCTCACAGCCCCTGTAGCCAAGACCTCAACCAGTGACCCTGTGTGTGTGCGTGCCAGTCTCTCCGATGCCAGCCTTTGCTGAGCCACATGCTGCTGGTGTGGCAGAGTGATGGCAGGCAGGGCAGCGTCGACAGTGCCAACAGGATTGGCCCACTGGATGAACATGAGTTGGCATATCAGCACATACATACTGCAGTCCAGCTGAGATATGATTGTGTGTGTTTGTCTCCCAAAAGTGTTTTCTTATGTTGGGACAGGTGAACATGTCATAGAAGCACAGAAACTGTTAAGAGAGGGCAGTGTTTCCCCAAGGTGGGGAGAGGGTGCATTGCTGTCTTGGCAGAATTCTTTTAACATATTTTTTGCAGCGATGGAAATAATGAAGCCCTTCCTACTCCTCTCTGCCCCTTGCCTGGGCAGTGGTGGGCAGAGGAGAGAGAGTGGGGGCAGGTGGCCACCATCCCCTGCCAGCCGCATGCCCGCATCATCATCGTTCACCACTGAGGCATCATTCATGTTTCATCTGCTCTCAGACAAAACGCCCGCTCACACTCAGGATTGCGTCCCAAATGGCACCCTATTTCCTACATAGTGCACTACTTTTGACCAGGGCCCTATGGTCCATTTGAGACACAGATTACACTATTATGACTGCAGTGTCAGTCTGCCTGCTATAAAAATAACATTTAGTGAGTTAATGACCAAAAATAATGTATAGCAGACGGAGAGGAGGAGAAGAGAAGGAGAGAGAGTTCTGGGCTCGAGGTCCTTGTGTGTGTGAAGAGATGCGCGCCCATCAAAAGCAGACCCCTTGGCCCGGTGCCAATGCCACTTCCAGGTGACAGACTCAGGGAGGTGCCACGTTGATAAACGCCCCCGGGGAAACAACGTCCCCCTCTGCCCAGGCAAGATAAACAATAAGTAGAGAAAGGATCCGCTGACTTAAAAGGCAGAGAGGGAACAATAGAGAGAGATGAATATTGCTGTCACGCTTCTGTAAACTGATATTATGTTGAGAGTCCGAGGGTTTGTGTTTTGTGTCTTTTCTACTCTGTTTGGGATTTGCACTCAGTCTCTGGCTCCATGCTGGCGGTGTGTGTGTGTGTGTGTGTGTAACTCTGGGCAGAGAGCTCAACGAGGATCTGTAAAAATAATACGAGAAAATAAAAGCAGTGGGGTGGAGGAGGAGGAGGAGGGGAGGCAGAGCAAAAAATACAAATATTTAAAGTTTGGACACACCTCATTCAAGGGTTTTTCTTTATTTTCTACATTGTATAATAACACTAATAAAGATGTCAAATCTATGAAATAACACATATGGAATCATGTAGTAACCAAAAAACTGTTAAACAAATCAACATTTTAGATTCTTTCAAGTAGCTACCCTTTGCCTTGATGACATAAAATAAACGGAACGTAATACAAAACAAGAAACACTAACAGCACACAGACATGAAACTGAAACAGAAATAATAACGCCTGGGGACAGAACCAAAGGGAGTGACATATATACAGGGAAGGTAATCAGGAAGTCCAGGTGAGTCTGATGACGTGCAGGTGCGCATAACGATGGTGACAGGTGTGCGCCATAACGAGCAACGATGGTGACAGGTGTGCGCCATAACGAGCAGCCTGGTGACCTAGAGGACGGAGAGGGAGCACACGTGACAGTGTGGTTCATTTATTTAAGTGGCCAGGGATGATTTCAAGTCTATGTACAGTGGCACCAAAAAGTATGTGAACCCTTTGGAATTACCTGGATTTCTAAATAAATTGGTCATCAAATTTGATCTGATCTTCATCTAAGTCACAACAATAGACAGTGTGCTTAAACTAATAACACACACATTTCTGTATTTTTTGGAGTCAGGAGTCAGCTAACCTGGAGTCCAATCAATGAGGAGATTGGAGATGTTGGTTAGAGCTGCCTTGCCCTATAAAAACACTCACTTAATTTGAGTTTGCTATTCACAAAAATCATTGTCTGATATGAACCATACCTCGAACAAAAGAGATCTCAGAAGACCTAAGATTAAGAATTGTTCACTGGAAATGGTTACAAAAGTATCTCTAAAAGCCTTGATGTTCATCAGTCCACAGTAAGACAAATTGTCTACAAATGAAGAAAGTTCAGCACTGTTGCTACTCTCCCTAGGAGTGGCCATCCTGCAAAGACATCTCTGTTGACGAGTCTACGATACGTAAAACACTAAACAAGAATGGTGTTCATGTTAGGTCACCACGGAAGAAGCCACTGCTGTCCAAAAAAAAACATTGCTGCACGTCTGAAATTTGCAAAAGTGCACCTGGATGTTCCACAGCGCTACTGGCAAAATATTCTGTGGACGGATTAAACTACAGTGTGTTCCTTCCAAACAACCCAACACTATCTGTGTGTGTTCGTTCTATCATCCCAGCTGTAAAGTATGGTGGAGGGAGCATCATGGTTTGGTGCTGCTTTGCTGCCTCAGGGCCTGGACAGCTTGCTATCATTGAGGGGAAAAATGAATTCCCAAATTTATGAAAACATTTTGCTAGGCTATCCGCCAATTGAAGCTCAACAGAAGTTGGGTGATGCAACAGGACAACGACCCAAAACACAGAAGTAAATCAACAACAGAATGGCTTCAACAGAAGAAAATACGCCTTCTGGAGTGGCCCAGTCAGAGTCCTGACCTCAACCCAATTGAGATGCTGTGGCATGACCTCAAGAGAGCAGTTCACACCAGACATCCCAAGAATATTGCTGAACTAAAACAGTTTTGTAAAGAGGAATGGTCCAAAATTTCTCCTGACCGTTGTGCAGGTCTGATCTGCAACTACAGAAAATGTTTGGTTGAGGTTATTGCTGCCAAAGGAGTGTCAACCAGTTATTAAATCCAATGGTTCACATACTTTCCCCACCCTGCACTATGAATGTTTACACGGTGTGTTCAATAAAGACATGAAAGCATATAATTGTTTGAGTGTTGTTAGTTTCAGCAGACTGTGTTTGTCTATTGTTGTGACTTAGATGAAGATCAGATCAAATTTTATGACCAATTTATGCAGAAATCCAAGTATTTCCAAAGGGTTCACATACTTTTTCTTGCCACTGTATATATGGCAGCAGCCTTTAATGTGCTAGTGATGGCTATTTAACAGTCTGATGGCCTTGAGATAGAAGTTGTTTTTCAGTCTCTCAGTTCCAGCTTTGATGCACCTGTACTGACCTTGCCTTCTGGATGATAGCGAGGTGAACAGGCAGTGGCTCGGGTGGTTGTTGTCCTTGATGATATTTTTGGCCTTCCTGTGATATCGGGTGCTGTAAGTGTCCTGGAGGGCAGGTAGTTTGCCCCCAGTGATGCATTGGGTAGACCACACCACGCTCTGGAGAGCCTTGCGTTTGAGGTTGGTGCAGTTGCCGTACCAGGCGGTGATACAGCTCGAAAGGATGCTCTCAATTGTGCATCTGTAAAAGTTTGTGAGGGTTTTAGGTACCAAGCCAAATTTGTTCAGCCTCCTGAGGTTGAAGAGGCGCTGTTGCGCCTTCTTCACCACACTGTCTCTGTGGGTGGACCATTTCAGTTTGTCAGTGATGTGTACGCCGAGGAACTTGAAGCTTTCCACCTTCTCCACTGCGGTCCCATCGATGTGGATAGAGGGGTGCTCCCTCTACTGTTTCCTGAAGTCCAGGATCAGCTCCTTTGTTTTGTTGATGTTGGTTGAGAGGTTATTTTCCTGCACCACACTCCCAGGGCCTCATCATTGTTGGTAGTCAGGCCTACTACTGTTGTGTCGTCTGCAAACTTGATGATTAATTTGGAGGCATGCGTGGCCACGCAGTCATGGGTGAACAGGGAGTACAGGAGGGGGCTGAGCATGCATCCTTGTGGGGCCCCAGTGTTGAGGATCAGCAAAGTGGAGGTGTTGTTTCCTACCTTCACCACCTGGGGGGCGGCCCGTTAGGAAGTCCAGGACCCAGTTGCACAGGGTGGGGTTCAGACCCAGGGTCTCGAGCTTAATGATGAGCTTGGAGGGTACTATAGTGTTGAATGCTGAGCTGTAGTCAATAAACAGCATTCTTGCATAGGTATTCCTCTTGTCCAGGTCGGATGTAATACAGTGTGTAAGCCGACATGGATAAACGGCTATGCTAAGCAAATAAATGCTAATGCATACGGCGGCGACAAGATCACCGTTATGCACATAATCCTGGTGGCATGTTTTACTTTGTTCATCGTTGTATTCTTTCACACCGCGTGTGTTGTTTTGGAACAATATGCCTGCGTCCCAAATGGCACCCATGGTCCTGGTCAGAAGTAGTGCTCTGTGAAGGTAATGGGGTACAATTTGGGATGAAGCCTATGACTTTCAGTATCAAGATAATGACGTCAGAAAGATGTGGGGTGAGATTGAAGTGTATTAGCAGTGACACATAGAGTAAATTTGCCTCCAAAGCTTTTCTCTTTCTCTCCTTCCCTCTCTCATTCCCTGCCGTCTTCCCAGGTGAATTCCCATTCAATCAGTGCAGAGGATAACGCTTTAGCCGTGCCGCATAGTGCACTACTTTTGACCAGAACCCTATGCGCCCTGTTCAAAAGTAGTGCACTATAAAGTGAACAGAGTGCCATTTGGGACGCAGAGAGAGAGCTTGGCTTTCCTCGCTGACCCCTAACAGTCTGGTTCTTTGTTATTTTAGCAGACTTATCCAGCACGACTAACAGGAGCAATTAGGGTTAGGTGCCTTGCTCAAGGGCACGTCGGCAGATTTTCACCTAGCCGGCCGGCTTGGGGATTCTAACCAGCGGCCTTTTGTTTACTGGCCCAATGCTCTTAACCGCTAAGCTTACCTGCCTGTTGTTGTTGCTATTGTAGATATTACTATGGTACTGCAACTGTACTATACTGTAGTTAGTTGCTCTGCCACAGTTGTTATACAGATGATTGAACTCTAGTTGTTGTTTTCAGCGTAGTTGTGGTTGTTCTAAGACTAGTTGTAACTGTCGTTGTCCTTTGTTATAGGGCTGATATAACAGTAGTTATTGCTGTAGCGGTGCAGTACACTCGTTGTCACTGTAGTGTTGCTAGTTGCAGTAGCACTCGCCTCCAGACCCCTAGCTGCACTGAGTAACAGGCAAGTCTGTCCCAGGTAGGAGGTCTGCTCTGCACTGGGGATCTGGGCAGCGTCCCAAATTGCATCCCATTACCTATAAAGTAGGTCACAAGTAGTGCACTAAATAGGGAATAGGGTGCATATTTGGGTCTGGGTCCCACTGGTACTGTAAAGTAGGTCAGAGGGGCTGATTTTTGGACCGAGCCCCTGTTCCAACCCCCTGTTCTCTATTTTAGGCCTCCACGCCCCTTCCATTCTGTACCCCGTGTCTCACAGCATGCTCTAAATTGGCCGCTTTGTCTTCCTGCTCCCAGCTGATTAGCGGGGAACATGGCATAAGTTTAGATCCATAGAAGAAACATTTGACTCGATGTCGGACTGAGAAAGAGAGGGGGGGCAGAGAGAGAAGCTGATATTGATACGAGAGCTGTATCCTTGGAGGGAATGAGAGAGATGGGGGGGAGAAAGAAGTAAAGAAGAGAGAGAGAGTTAGTACAGTGAAGTGAAGACAAGGCCTTGTAATCTGTGTGAGCTGTGTGTTGTGTGATTCCAGCAGGGTCGGGTGAGGAGGGGGGGTGAACTGCCACGTGGGTGGATTAATTAATGAGACCCTGCCTTCTTTCTGACAGTAGGGTTTGTGTGTCTCCGCTCCACCGATAGCTGGATATTTGTGTCCCTTTCTGTTTCTCTCTCTGAGATCTAGTAGTGCGTCCCATATGGCACCCTATTCCCTAGTGCGCTACTTTCGACTAGGGCCCATAGGGAATAGATAGCTAATCGGGACACAGCCCGATTGGTGCATATCTGATCACAGCACTGAGCTGGGCTGAGCTGTGCTAGGTTGGGTTTACGTTACCCCTCGGTGAGCTCATACATGCCTAATGTCTTCATGTTTACCATGGGGTAGAAAGGCAGGGTGGACAGGCAGGCGGACAGACAGACAGACATGGTGGTGATCCCTGCTTCTCAGATCAACACCTCGTCACTACTCTACCACCACCTTCCAGCCTCTTGACCATGTCTGCTCTCCTCTCCTCTTTTCCTTCTGATGATTGTGATCTGTGGTTCTCTCCCTCTCCTCCCCCTGGAGGACAGCTGGGCTGGGGAGGTAGGGAGAGAGAGAGAGACAGAGAGAGAGGTTCACATATCTAGGGGAAGGGAGGGGTGGAAGAGACTTGCATGAGAGAGAGAGAGAGCGGAAACTTTTGACATCCTCTGTTTTCACCAACCCTCCTCCCCTGTTCCTCTGTTACCCCCTGTCCAGGACTTTAATTCTCCACTCGACACTTTAATGGTTTCCTTCCATAAACAAACGCTCTGCGAGTTCCCTGATATACATCTCAGGGTTAGGGCGCCACCTGGAGGGCATCACAGAGAGGCTGGTTTATCTGACGTACGCGCACACATACACAACCACACACACACACGCAAGCACACACACCGCAGGTCTATACATCTATCACACACTCATTCAAAGGCTCCTTGGAGTAAACACAAATATTAACAGGGATTTACAATCAGTGCTATTATGACTCTCTCTTTCTCATACACACACACACACACACACACACACCACTCTCACAAAAAAAGTATTGATCTGTGCATTCCGCTGTTTGTGCATGTTTTATTGTGGGCTCAGCACTAGATGGCAATGGCAGAGTACTGTACTGACTGTACTGTACTGTAGACCTTAGATCACTACAGCCTTCCCCCTTCTGCCCTCTTCTAGCAGAGCAGCTGTAGTTTGTTGTACACCCTAGTCATCACTGTTACAGGTTGGCTCCAAGTCAGAGTCGAACCTCTCTGCAACGTTTTACTGTTGACATATGAGGGAATACAGTGTGTTCCAGAGAAAAGGACAACTTTCTCTGTAAAGGAAAGAAAGGGTAGATAAAGAAAAGAGAGAGCGAGAGAGATAGAGAGAGAAAGAGACACGTGTCTTCACCTGGGAAGGCTATCTTTCTGTTTTATTCAAGGCTCTGTTTCAGAGAACACGGGCGAATTGTGCTATATCCGGCAATAGAGGTTTTACCGAGAATGTGATCGCAGGGGAGGAAGGCTGTGGGTTTGAAGACTGTAGAGCAGAGGTTTGTGTGTGGGTGTGTGTGTGTGTGTGCATGTGTGTATGTACAGTGGCAGTCAAAAGGTTGGACACACCTACTCATTCAATGGTTTTTGTTGAATTTCTCTTTTAAACATCAAAACTATGAAATAACACATGGAATCATGTAATAACAAAAAAAGTGCTAAACCAATGAAAATATATTTTTATATTCTATAAAGTAGCCACCATTTTGCCTTGATGACAGCTTTGCACACTCTTGGCATTGTCTCAACCAGCTTCATGAGGTAGTCACCTGGAATGCATTTCAATTAACAGGTGTGCCTTGTTAAAAGTTAATTTGTGGAATTTCTTTCCTTCTTAATGCGTTTGAGCCAATCATTTGTGTTGTGACAAGGTAGGGGTGGTACAGTATACAGAAGATAGCCCTATTTGGTAAAAGACCAAGTCCATATTATGTCAAGAACAGCTCAAATAAGCAAAGAGAAATGACAGTCCCTCCTTACTTTAAGACATGAAGGTCAGTCAATCCGGAACATTTCAAGAACTTTGAAAGTTTCTTTAAGTGCAGTCGCAAAAACCATCAAGCGCTATGGTGAAACTGGCTCTCATGATGACCACCACAGGAAAGGAAGACCCAGAGTTACCTCTGCTGCAGAGGATAAGTTCATTCGAGTTACCAGCCTCAGAAATCACCAATTAACTGCACCTCAGATTGCACCTCAAAGAGTTCAAGTAACAGACACATCTCAACATCAACTGTTCATTATCTCAACATCTCAACATCAACTGTTCAGAGGAGACTGCGAGAATCAGGCCTTCATTGTCGAATTGCTGCAAAGAAACCACTACTAAAGGACACCAATAAGAAGAACGTTCTTGGGCCAAGAAACACGAGCAATGGACATTAGAACGGTGGAAATCTGTCCTTTGGTCTGATGCAGTGGCGATTTTAGCATGTAATCTTGGTGGGGCAAAAAGTAAAAAATAATAAGTGGGATGCATGCCAGCAAAGCCACTACTCAACACTAAACAATACATACATTTCACGATAACGGTGATAAACGGTGCCCACAAACTGTTAGGGCCAACGTAAAGCTGTCCCAACATCTTCCCAATGCTACACCTGAGCCTTGTCTGGCAGCGAAACAGTTCATTCAGCCTCATTTACGACCTTTTAAAAAAACATAGCTGATATGGCTGACTTGCTTAAACTAATGTGGCTTCTAATGACAATTGAGATGTACAAACTATGGCATAAGGGGACGACAAGCGGAAAAGATGCAATACGTAATTTTGATTAAGACATTAATGAGCGTAGTCAATATAACTATTTGTTTAGCACTTTTGAAATGTACAGCGACAGAATTCAGAACATGGGCCGTTCTTACAGTGTTCTCCCTGTACACCAAGTCAGAACCGTAGGATCAATAAAGGGGGCATATAAGCAGACAATGAAAGCTCTTACAAAATTTGATGATTACATTTCTCTAAAACAGGTTATAGGCTACATGTGCACCACCAAGTCAGAACAGTAAGTAAAATTAAGAGGGGTAAATAGACCAAATTATTAGTGTGAGGCACATGGCCTACTAACAGCTTACTACACAGCATACACTTAGTATTACTTTCTTAGCTACAGTATACATATCTCCCTGGTATATTACATAATTTATGCAGCAGCATACATTACATTTTTGGACTCACCTTGTTGTGCTTTGCTCACTTGAACAGGAAGGTGGCCCTTCGTGGGCAAATGTTGTCATCAAAGTGTGGCCTTCTCTGGATTTATGGTGCTTTCAAGACAACTGGGAAAAACAAGGTCGATTCATAATGACGTCATTGATCTTCAGGTTGTAGCTCTAGAAAGAGGCCCGAGTTCCCGATTTTACAATTCAGAGTTGGATGACCTTTCAAAACGTATTTCCCTGTCGGAGCTCGTTTTTTTCCCGAATTCCCAGTTGTCTTGAACTCACTGAAGTCAAGTTTCCGCAGTTCCGAGTAAACAGTTGTTTTGAGCACGGCTCAAATCATGCTTCATTGACAGCATGGCCAATGTTGAATGTTTATCATTTTAAACTTGGAAAAGAGACACTTAATCCCAGATTTGAGATTACTGACAGAGAGAGCCCAGCAGAGGTAGAAAGTGGTTAAAAGAAGAAAAGGCGCTAGAAAGAACCAGAGCACCCCGATTTTATTTCTCCCGATTGGTCGCACCTCAGGCAGCTGACTGCTGATTGCTTTGCAATGCTTGCAGTTAGCCACTGTCACTGATTCCTTCCAAACCACTCATTGTTGAATTTGCGATTTCCAGCTTGTTGTGTAATGTTTATGTCCAATGGCCGATGAGCACTGACACGTTTTATCTATAATTTCTGTTCATTATTTCTCTTCGTATGACAAGGATTAAAAATTATTTGCCAGTAGATTGTCGACTTGATTCATGATGATGACCGCTAGCTAAGATTTTGAAAGTATGATGTTGACATCAGTCCAATCAAAGTGCCCAATGAACTTGAGCCTTCTTGGATGGGCACTTCTATATGGCAGCACCCAAGGGTGCTAAAAATGTGGGGCTCAAAAAAGGTGGGGCTCCGCACCACCTGCCCTGAATGATGGGTCACCACTGGTCTGATGAGTCCAAATATTGAGATTTTTGATTCCAACCGCCGTGTCTTTGTGAGACGCAGAGTAGGTGAACGGATGATCTCTGTGAAGCATGGAGGAGGTGTGATGGTGTGGGGGTGCTTTGCTGGTGACACTGTCTGTGATTTATTTCGAATCCAAGGCACACTTAACCAGCATGGCTATCACAGCATTCTGCAGCGATACGCCATCCCATCTGGTTTGTGCTTAGTGGGACTATCATTTCAACAGGACAATGACCCAAAACACATCTCCAGACTGTGTAAGGGCTATTTGACCAAGAAGGAGAGTGATGGAGTGCTGCATCAGATGACCTGGCCTCCACAATCACCCGACCTCAACCCAATTGAGATAGTTTGGGATGAGTTGAACCGCAGAGTGAAGGAAAAGCAGCGAACAAGTGCTCAGCATGTGGGAACTCCTTCAAGACTATTGGAAAAGCATTCCAGGTGACTACCTCATCAATCAATCAAATGTATTTATAAAGCCCTTTTTACATCAGCTGATGTCACAAAGTGCTATACAGAAACCCAGCCTTATCCCCTAACAGCAATCAATGCAGATGTAGAAGCACAGTGGCTAGGAAAACTCCCTAGAAAGGAAGCTGGTTGAGAGAATGCCAAGCTGTCATCAAGGCAAAGGGTGGCTACTTTGAAGAATCTAAAATCTTAAATATATTTAGATTTGTTAAACACTTTTTTTTGTTACTACATGATTCCATATGTGTTATTTCATAGTTTTGACGTCTTCACTATTATTATACAATGTAGAAAATAGTACAAATTACAAAAAACCCTTGAATGAGTAGGTGTGTCCAAACTTTTGACTGGTACTGTATGTGTGTGTGTGTGTGTGTGTACACCTGTGTGCGTGCATGCATGTGTCCCAACACCTCACCATGCACAACAGAAATGTGTTCCATTTGTGGTGTAGAACAGCAGCCAGCATCAAACTGAGAAGTTACAGGTTTCAACCATCTTTGACTTCAGGTAAAACCTAACTCAAACTGAAACTTGATCTCAAACAAACTCAAACTTAACTTGTGGAAAGTAAGCTCTTCTCTTCCCATCTGTTAATAGTGTTACAAATAGCTCCT
Source organism: Salvelinus sp. IW2-2015 (assembly GCF_002910315.2). Lineage (NCBI taxonomy): Eukaryota > Metazoa > Chordata > Actinopteri > Salmoniformes > Salmonidae > Salvelinus > Salvelinus sp. IW2-2015. The sequence goes on along the minus strand of NC_036862.1, from coordinate 1,047,170 downwards.
GTGTGGCTCAGCTGGTAGAGAATGGTGCAAGGTGGGTGGGTTCGATTCCTGCTGGGGCCACCCATCTGTAAAATGTATGCACGAATGACTGAATTGTTTTGTATAAAAGCATCTTCTAAATGGCATATATTATGAATATACTACTGTTATAATAATACTATTACAGTATTCCACTATATTATGTGTGAAAGACATTATCTAAGCAAATACTTTACAAAGTAAACATACTCGAGTGGCAGGGAGAGAGTGTGAGGGAGAGAGAGTTGAGATGGAGAAAGAGCAGGAGCAAGGGAAAGAGGGCGAGAGAGAGAGCGAAAGAAAGACTGGAAGAGAGAGTGAGAGCGGGACCTGTTGTGCCTCTGCTGTGCCTGTCAGATACTCAGGGCAGAAGTTTTCTGCTGGTAATTCCCGGCTCTGAGTGACAGCATCCTGTTGCGGTCGTCATGACAACGGCGGAATGTTTTCACCATGTCAACCCCAGCCCCCCTTGCCACAACAAACCACCATGGGATGACTCACACACACTGGCTCTAGGTTCCAAATGGCACCCTATTCACTACATAATGCGTTGCTTTGGTCAAAAGTAGTGCACTATACGGTATAGGGAATAGGGTGCCATTTGGGACAGACCCTGGAAATGGTAGTTATGAAACACCCTTGCGGACTTCTGTTATGGGGAAAAAATCCACTATGAAAATGACATGAAATGTGGAGAATGATAGGGTACATTTGCATCTGTTGGCAAATGTAGGCTATTCATTTCTATGCCATACAGTTGAAGTCGGAAGTTTACATACACCTTAGCCAAATACATTTCAACTCAGTTTTCCTGACAATTCCTGACATTTAATCTGAGCAAAATTCCCTGTCTTAGGTCAGTTAGGATCACCACTTTATTTTAAGAATGTGAAATGTCAGAATAATAGTAGAGAGAATTATTTATTTCAGCTTTTATTTCTTTCATCACATTCCCAGTGGGTCAGAAGTTTACATACACTCAATTAGTATTTGGTAGCATTGCCTTTAAATTGTTTGACTTGGGTCAAATGTTTCGGGTAGCCTTCCACAAGCTTCCCACAATAAGTTGGGTGAATTTTGGCCCATCCCTCCTGACAGAGTGTCACGTTCCTGACCTATTTTATGTTATTTTTTTATATGTTTAGTTGGTCAGGGCGTGAGTTGGGGTGGGCATTGTATGTTTTGTGTTTAGATCACTGTTAATCAGCCTTATATGGTTCTCAATCAGAGACAGGTGGTTTACGTTTTCCTCTGATTGGGAACCATATATAGGCTGGCTGTTCACACTGTTTGTTTGTGGGTGATTGTCTCCTGTGTTTGTGTCTGCGCACCACACGGGATTGTTTCGGCGTGTTATTTCGTTTATGTAGTCTGTTTCCTGCTCGTGAGTTCTTCGTGTCTTTTATGTAAGTTCCATGTTCAGGTTTCGTCTACGTTGTCCGTTTGTTATTTTGTATTTCTAAAGTATAGTTCGTGTCAGTGTTCGTCTGTCTTTTCAATAAATCATTATGTCATCACACCTCGCTGCGCATTGGTCTACCGATCCTTCTCTCCTCTCCTCGTCCGAGGAAGAGGAAGACGACACCCGTTACACAGAGCTGGTGTAATTGAGTCAGTTTTGTAGGCCTCCTTGCTCACACACGCTTTTTCAGTTCTGCCCACAAATTTTCTATAGGATTGAGGGCAGGGTATTGTGATGGCCACTCCAATACCTTGACTTTGTTGTCCTTAAGCCATTTTGCCACAACTTTGGAAGTATGCTTGGGGTCATTATCCATTTGGAAGACCCATTTGAGACTATAACTTAAAGCTATAACTTCCTGACTGATGTCTTGAGATGTTGCTTCAATATATCCACAATATATCCACATCATTTCCCCCGTACTTCACTGTTGGGATGGTGTTCTTCGGCTTGCAAGCCTCCCCTTTTTTCCCTCCAAACATAACGATGGTTTATTATGGCCAAACAGTTCTATTTTTGTTTCATCAGACCAGAGGACATTTTTCAAAAAAGTACGATATTTGTCCCCATGTGCAGTTGCAAACCATACTCTGGCTTTTTTATGGCAGTTTTGGAGCAGTAGCTTCTTCCTTGCTGAGCGGCCTTTCAGGTTATGTTGATATAGGACTCGTTTTACTGTGAATTCAGATACTTTTGTACTAGTTTCCTCCAGCATCTTCACAAGGTCCTTTGCTCTTGTTCTGGGATTGATTTGCACTTTTCGCACCAAAGTACGTTCATCTCTAGGAGACGGAACGTGTCTCCTTCCTGAGCGGTATTACGGCTGAGTGGTCCCATGGTGTTTATACTTGTGTACTATTGTTTGTACAGATGAACGTGGTAACTTCAGTCATTTGGAAATTGCTCCCAAGGATGAACCAGACTTGTGGAGGTCTACAATTTGTTATCTGAGGTCTTGGCTGATTTCTTTTGATTCTCCCATGATGTCAAGCAAAGAGGCACTGGGTTTGAAGGTAGGCCTTGAAATACATCCACAGGTACATCTCCAATTGACTCAAATTATGTCAATTAGCCTATCAGAAGCTTCTAAAGCCATGACATAATTTTCTGGAACTTTCCAAGCTGTTTAAAGGCACAGTCAACTTAGTGTATGTAAACTTCTGACCCACTGGAATTGTGATACAGTAAATTATAAGTGAAATAATCTGTCTGGAAACATTTGTTGGACAAATTACCGGTGTCATGCGCAAAGTAGACTGACTTGCCAAAACTATAGTTTGTTAGCAAGAAATTTGTGGAGGGGTTGAAAAACAAGTTTTAGTGACTCCAACCTAAGTGTATGCAAACTTCCGACTTCAACTGTATGTTGAAATTACGATATCACTGGAGTCTTTGCAAATCAATTTGTGCCACTTGTGTAGTCTACCTGGAGCTTTAACTCAGTTTGTTGTTGTAGCCTTTTGTTATTATGCAATGAATTAATGGCCATGTTTAGTTAATTAGATTGACAGTTATCAATTGTGATCAGGGTCACAGCTCTATTGTAAATGCATCATACTCCACATTTAATGTCAGTTCCATTGTGGACGTTTCCCTGAAATGAGATGTTGGCCTATAGGGGGCTATAGGCTACCTGCATCTAGCTCAGTAAACCATGGCAAAGTTGAATTGCAATTTATAAACCCATATTTTAGTCAGTAGCTTATGCCTATTGAAAAAAACAAGTCAATCTCGCAAATAGCCAATTTAATTTTTTTTTGTCTTAACATCTGCCACATAATAACGACATAATTGCTAGAAAATAGCCTAACATTAGTTTTGTGAAGTTCGTCCAAGTGTTTCTTGCACTGAGGTCCTCTGTCCAACTTTCATCACTTAAAGTCTCCTGTCGTATTTACCTGTAGTTTTGCACATGTGCAAACGGGATTTTTTTACAATTATAAACTTGGTGGTTTGAGACCTGAATGCTGATTGGTTGAAAGCCATGGTATATCAGACCATGTACCACGGGAATGACAACAACAAAAAGTTTTTACTGTTCTAATTACGTTGGTACCCAGTTTATAATAGCAATAAAGCCGATCCCAGGCTGTATCGCAACCGGCTGTGACCGGGAGACCCATGAGGTGGCACACAAGTGGCCCAGCATCGTCCGGGTTAGGGTAGGGTTTGGCCGGCCGGGTTGTCCTTGTCCCATCGCGCACTAGCGACTCCTGTGGCGGGCCAGGCGCAATTCACACTGACACGGTCGCCAGGTGTACGTTGTTTCCTCCGACACATTGGTGCGGATGGCTTCCGGGTTAAGCGAGCATTGTGTCAAGAAGCAGTGCTGCTTGGTGGGGTTGTGTTTCGGAGGACACACGGTTCTCGATCTTCGCCTCTCCTGAGTCCGTGTGGGAGTTGCAGCGATGGGACAAGACTGTAACTACCAATTGGATATCACGAAATTAGAGAGAAAATAAATAATAGCAATAAGGAACCTCAGGGGTTTGTGGTATATGCCACGGCTAAGGGCTATGTCCCAAGCTTAGCTGTGGTATACTGGCCATATACCACACCTCCTCGGGCCTTATTGCTTAATCATAGCAGTCAAAACAAGTTAAATCGACATCCACTGATGGAAAATGATCTAGAGAGTTTAATAAGGGTGATTTATATTTTCACAACCAAATTGTGTTTCTTAGCCTACATCATTAAAAATGACGTCGATATTCCTTCGTAATTTGCTCGATAACGTTATGTAAAAAAAGGGTTTATTGGATAAGTGTGGCAACTCCTCTCTTGCTAGTTATTTTTGACCCAGCGGGTCAGTTCAGAAGACTGGAGGCGTGGTTTAGTAGGGCCGAGGCTTTCAGATAGTTATTTTTGGCCACCTGTGAGAGTAAATGTCATTCCAGTTAATCTGTTCCGTTGTTTTGTCAACATGTTTAAGGTTGAGCACTGACACTTTTGTAGCTTAATGAGTCTTACACAAGTTGAGTTCCTGAAGTGCCTATGCGTATCCCAATGTTGGAATAGTTATCACTTTGTTATGGTATTAAAATAATAACGTTATTGATTATATTAAAATATGCAATGTGATAAAATAATGCAGTGTACAAACATAACAAAATGAACAGGAATGACATTTAATCTCACGGGTGGCCTACAATACCCATCTGAATGCCACTCCTCCGGACAATAACCATAAAAAAATTATACGCACATCCTTGAAAACTTAGGTGGTGGGCTAATAAAGAATACTTGTAAAGAACAGGAAGGACCACACACTGTTTATGCTCCCAATTCACTGCTTTATTGACAATGTTTCGAACCGAAATGGATCTTAGTCCGGGTCAAACAGACCGAGTGCTTACATCCCAAAATATACACATTTCACCTCACATGACCATTACGCACATGACACATGGAGGGTGTGGAAGCAATTCAATTCACTTTTGCACAATAATATGTATGTACAAAATTATGTTGGAAACTGTTGGAATACCCGCCCAGATGACCATGCCACGCAGGATGTACGGTGGCCGTAGATATACTGTAATAGCAGTGACCCATTTCAAAAACAACTTGTGTACCTCTAATCATTTGGTATCAATGAGATGAGCACATGCAGCAGTTACAGAAAATCTAATATGCACATACAGTATGTACATAAAGGACCAAATGGAGACATGGATGGGCAGACAAATCAACGTAACAGATTCATGTCAGAAATGGTCTGATATCAAACTCTTGGTTCAGATCTTTAGGAGACATGGCGGACAAACGGTGAATCCAATACAGTTCTCTTTACAGTCATAGATTATCAGTATCCCCCCCACCTAGGGGTCTTAACATGTTCGATACAGATGTACAGCATCTCTAAGAGCTGATGTCGTGACGAGCCTCTATGAAATGCGCAGCCACAGGGTTTCTCTGGTCAAGAGTCCTGATATTACTCCTGTGTTCCGCTATTCTTGTTTTTTAGAGCTCGTTTAGTTTTTCCTACATAGCATAGACCACACATACACTCGATCAGGTATACCACATTGTTTGTAGAGCACGTAATGATGCCCTTAATCTTAAATGGCGATTGAACATTGTGCATTTGTTTCGTAAAGTTACACTGGGTACATCGGCCACATCAGTAACAGGAAGGTGCAACGTGGTACCGGTTGAAGATCAGACCTCACCACCATTTGGCTGATCTTGGGGGCGCATGTGAAGACATGCAGCGGGGGTTCTTTAAACTTATTTTCCAGGTGTGGAACAATGCTCAAGATCTGGCAGTGTTTTTAATGATAGGATCGAACTGTTTGCGAAGTGGGGAGTACTGAAGGAAGCATTGAACTTGGTTTGAGCGTGAGGCTGTAATCCTGGGTCATATTTTTGTAGAGGTCCCTCGCATCATGCAGCCACTCCCTAGTGGCGCAGCGGTCTAAGGCACTGCATCTCAGTGCTTGAGGAGTCACTACAGACACCCTGTTTCGATTCCAGGCTGTATCACAACCGGCCGTGATTGGGAGTCCCATAGGGCGGCTCACAATTGGTCCAGCGTTGTCCGGGTTTGGCCGGTGTAGGCCGTCATTGTAAATAAGAATTTGTTCTTAACTGACTTAGTTAAATAAAGGTTAAATAAAAATAAAACGCAGATCTGATTGAATCCTGACCTTATATTTTGGGTTCTGATGGGGTACAACAGTTGAACTAAGCTCATGAGGCATTTCTAAGTTATATTTGGGTATATATCAGGGCTCTCCAACCCTGTTCCTGGAGAGCTACCATTCTGTAGATTTTCAGAGCTACCAGAACTCCTCCACGGTGACAGTAGCTTCAGTAACACACCTGAAGCCGTGCCGAAGTGACAGGGACGGCGTCCCCATGTGGGTCGCCACCCCCACCAAAGCCAGGGCAATTCCAACAAGAAATGCAACATACCTAGTTCTACCACAAAACAATGAATGTAATGATAACCTTAATCATGCCTCTAGAAAAAGGTAAACTACCAAGAAAAATAAACAAAAAAGGAAACACAGGCGAAACACTGAAAATTCCCAGCATGCACTGAGAGAGAGAGGGGAAAAGCAGGAGAGAGAGAGAGGAAAAGCAGAAGAGAGAGAATGAGAGGGAGAGGAAAAGCAGAAGAGAGAGAATGAGAGGGAGATGGAGAGGAAAAGCAGAAGAGAGAGAATGAGAGAGAGATGGAGAGGAAAAGCAGAAGAGAGAGAATGAGAGAGAGAGAGGGAAAAGCAGAAAGAGAGAGAATGAGAGGAACAGCAGAGAGAGAGAGAATGAGAGAGAGAGGGAGAGGAAAAAGCAGAAGAAGAGAGAATGAGAGAGGAAAGAGAAAGCAGAGAGAGAGAATGAGAGAGAGAGGGAGAGGAAACAGCAGAAGAGAGAGAATGAGGGAGAGGAAAAGCAGAAGAGAGAGAATGAGAGAGAGAGAGGGAGAGGAAAAGCAGAAGAGAGAGAATGAGAGAGAGAGAGGGGAAAAGCAGAAGAGAGAGAGAATGAGAGAGAGAGGGAGAGGAACAGCAGAAGAGAGAGAATGAGAGAGAGGGAGGAAACAGCATTTAGTCTCCTTGTGCATTAAGGATGAGCAGTGTGTGTGTGTACCGGTACTTCGTCAGGGGATCTGACATGATCCCTGTAATGTGTTCGTCAAGCTAAAACCCTCACATTACACTGTGTTACTTATTGATGCTCCTCCTAACCCACACTAACACAAGGAGAAAGAGAGGCGACCTGATTATAGTGTGCGTGTGTGTGTGTGTTTATAGTAATGTGTTTATATTTAGCTCTACATTTTTTGCAAGAGTTACATTTAAAAAATATATAGAAATTGAATATTTAAAGAAGAGCTTGGTTGGAGAGGCCTATGCTGCCACCTACTTTAATAACAGCAGATGATGGGAAACTAAAGGCATAGAAACAAGTGACTTGGTAATAGGAAGTACATTTATTTCCACGACAGTTTTAAAAAGCAATTTTTGGATTGACCAATGTAGATATTTTCAAATGCATCCAAATTAAAAGTTGTATCACAGAATTTCTATTTGAAATCTTTTGGACATCATAGCAATCTTGAGGGAATCCTATATGAGTCAGAAAAGGTTGTTCATATGATAGGTAAGATATATAAAACCTTACAAGCATATCCAACTGACAATCTCTTAGAAATAAATATAAACTATTGGAAGATTTAAAAATATCTGATATTGGCACAAGATGGAGGGAATGTGGTAACAGCTAACAAACATTTTGAAATTCTACAGCACAATGGCAGAGTCATGTCTGAAGTGTAAAAGTACTAAGGACTCAATGATGAATGCCTTCTAGGAATGCTATGAAGTCCAAAAGTTACGGGCGGAGTTGGAAAGGTGGCAGCCAGAAGTATTCCAATGTAAACGCTCTTTTAATTCGCCTGTCTGCATATTTCAAGACATGGCATATGAGGGTGCAGTGAGATACCCGATTGTATTGGACGATACTTTTCTCATCATCTTCAAAACTGGAAATCAACCAATCCTCTGTCATTCACGCAATGGAAAGGTCAAAATGCTTTACCATCTAAACATTTTAAAGTGTGTGGACGACGGAGAGAAACAAAATCGTGCAAAAGGTGATACAGGCGCCGGAGATAGGGGTGAGGGCTATTGGGTCTGGGCAGGAGTGGTGTAGCTGGTGTTTGTATGATGTTGTCGTTTGTATGTGTATGTTTTGTATTGTTTATAAAATCAAATTGTGTATATATTAAAAAAAAGGCATTGTAATGGTGTGCGTGTGAGAGGTGTGTGTGTGTGCGTTGCTGTCACACAGATGCTGAAGACCATAATCCTGGAAGATATACAGGCTTCCTAAAATGGCCTGTTGATTAGTTCCAAGATAACACCCTGAACGTATTCTATGGATTCTACTAAAACACATACTGATTCCACTAAACTACTAAACATTACAGTTTATACTGTGTGTGTGTGTGTGTGGTGTGTGTGTGTGTGTGTGTGTGTGTGTGTGTGTGTGTGTGTGTGTGTGTGTGTGTGTGTGTGTGTGTGTGTGTGTTGTGTGTGTGCGATAGTTAGTTAGGGTTTGTCGGTATCCAGATTGTCATACTGTTTCAGTACCATGGTATATGGGATTACCGGAAGTGCTGCACAAACCAATGTAGTCAACAGGGATCTTGATCCAGGAGGGGATTGAATGTCTCTGCTGTAACCAAGAAGCTTGATCTTGACATCTAGCCACCAAATGCATAGCTGGAGCCCTGAGCTGGATGTCATTTATTTGACACATATTAGATTTTTTTTAATAGTTATACTTAAATAAGCAGTGGCGGAGCACACACCCCTGCAGCAACCCAAATGATGATCAACGGTATATAAACGGTATACCGACCAAGCCTAGTGTTAGCGATGTTTTGTTCAACGGCATCCACCCACAACTGCTAATAACCCATCCGCAACCTCCTGACTCTATGTCATAAAGTGAAAATGTAGAAAATGTGCTCTGAAGTTCCCTTTTTCTCTCGAACATTTATTGAATTATGACGTTTTTTTCACTGCTTTTAACCAGGGCCCATAGTCCTCTGGTCAGAAGTATTGCACCGTTTAGAGATGGATTGGACCAAGGTGCAGCGTGGTAGACTTTTATTTAAATGAAACCGAAAAAACAACAAAATACAAAACGAACGTGAAGCTACATGCAGTGCAGAAAGCAACTACACACAAACAAGATCCCACACCTAAAGGTGGAAAAAAAGGCTGCCTAAGTATGATCCCCAATCAGAGACAACGATAGACAGCTGCCTCTGATTGGGAACCATACAACAAAGAAATAGAAAAACTAGAATGCCCACCTAAATCACACCCTGACCTAACCAAATAGAGAAATAAAAAGGCTCTCTAAGGTCAGGGCGTGAAAGAGAAGTGTTTTCTTAATCCTGGTGCTGGGAACCCAAAGAGGGCCGCATTTTAGTTTTTGCCCTCTAGCACTACACACCAGATTCCATTAATCAACTCATCATTAAACCTTTGAATAGTGGAATCAGGTGTGTAGTGCTAGAGGGCAAAAAGTAAAATGTGCCCCTCTTTTTCGGGTTCCCATGACTGGGATTAAGAAACACTGATGTAGGGACGCTGCCAGAGGCTGTGGCTCAGTCCAAAAACAACTCCAGAAACAAACCCTCGCCCTCTACTCTCTAGGCTCCTGCACTTAACAGACAGTAAATCCAGAAGAAGTGGTTTGGTGTATATATAGCAAACTGGTTTTCTGCTGAGGAAGGAGAGGGAGAGGAGAAAAGGGCTCATCTCACTTTGTGCTGGAGGAAAACTGATGAGATGGGAGTCTGTGGTCGGTATATACAGTAGAGGAGCAATATACTTTTATTTATGCATTTTTCTATATTCAGACTTTTTCACCCAGCACTTAGTGTGATATATTGTGATGTGAGGATAATAGCATTGCTTTCAGGTATTTCTGCCCTGTGATACAGTGTATCCCTACACCAGCAATCTATCTCATCAGGGAATTAGGATCACTCTTATGTATACAGTGTGTGTGTGAGTGCGAGCAAGCGTGTGTGTCTGGATAGAGTTTAGATAGGAGCCAGACCTGGTTTCTGGTGCTGCTTGGCATTTCATTTGAAAGTGCCAGAAAGGGAGAACGATCAAACTGGGTTGTTGTATTCTGTGGAGTGCAGAACAGGGGAATTATAGCAGATTCCTGCAGTGTTTGTGTGTGTGTGTGTGTGTATGTGTGTGTGTGTGTGTGTGGTGTGTGTGTGTGCGTGCGTGTCTTCATGTGCATGTGTGTTCTCAATATTGGTCAATAAGGCAGTGCCTGCAGACTCCAGTCACAAGGCAGAGCTCAAAGTTAGAAGGCAACGCCAGGCTTACGGTGTGACACAGAAATGCTAACCTTTTGAACCTGGGTCATATTCATTTGTGAAAACTGTAGCGAAATGTTTTGCAATAGGGAAAACGAAAAACATCCATTTCTTGTTGGACAAATTCAGGTAGGTCCCGCCCCGTTTCTTCCCATTTGCTTCCTCGTGAATATATCCCAGTCCTCATCTCCTTAGACAGTGCACTTAACCATGAGGACCTGGAGAGCACGTCTGTGTCCTCCAGGTGAACGCTGGGTAGACAGTCTGGCCCCTTGTATCAGACCCACCGTCACAGGCCTGACTGGAAACCCAGCAGGGCAGCAGCAGCAGACTCAACACAAGATAATAGCATCCTCACAAGGTAAAAGCCCTAACCCAAATCAGTGACCTTATGGTTAGAGCGTCTTCCCTGAGATTGGAAGGTTGGGAGTTTGTTCCCCAGCCGTTCTCCTTCTCAGTGCCTAGTCTCTGTTGGTCCAATCAGTCCTTTTTCTGGGTTATTTATTTTTCTTTTAAAGGGAGTTGGTCAATCCCATCCCTCTCATATTTATTGGACAGGATAGAGAGAGTATGTTCAAATAGCACTTTTCCAGATTCGAACCCGTGCTGCAGCGGTATATATGTCCCAGAGGCAGCGGCTTAGACCACTAGGCCACCCTAGGCCATCCTTTCTGACTCTCAGGTGCCCAGTAAACTGTCTGTGACTGCTGGACAGATGCAATACCATGAGCCGTAATGAACTTGTAGAGAAATGTCACATGCTTCACTTTCCTTAATAGTGCTAAAACTCAGGGAGTCCCTCCCTCTTTGTTTTCTTTCGAACCCTGGTAGCCCTATAATCTCCCCCTCTATATCTCTGTCTGGCTCTCCATCCTCTTTCCATCTCTTGCTCACACGCTAGGGCTGTGGCGGTCATTCAATTTTGTCCGCCGGGTTATTGTCGTGCAAAAGTGTTTGACCGTTAATTAAGATACTTAGGTTTAGCATCTCCAGGCCTCCGCGCATATAAACCGCACGCAAGTCGCTGATGCACGCCTTTTGGAGCGTTTACATTAAAAAAAGTCTAATATATAAATTAAATATACACCATCACAATAAATCAATGTTTTATTTTAGGCAGGTTTAAATAAACATGATATGAAGAAAATGTATTTCAGAAGAACAGAATATGAGTTGGTCTACTGTATGTTATCTGGCTACGCACCATGCCATAGGCTGTAGGCGTGTTCATTTAGGCGATAAGATATGCTTATAAATCCCGTGCCATTATTTTATATTATATGATTTTATAGCAAGAATAATATGGTCCCGTGTGGCTCAGTTGGTAGAGCATGGCACTTGCAACGCCAGGGTTGCAACGCCAGGGTTGTGGGTTCATTCCCCACGGGGGGACCAGGATGAATATGTATGAACTTTCCAATTTGTAAGTCGCTCTGGATAAGAGCGTCTGCTAAATGACTTAAATGTAAATGTAATATAATTGAACTCAGCTAAATAAAATAGAGAGGATATTTGTCCCATTCCGGGAGCGAGTACGCATACGAAGTGGCTACGTTGAGTGTCAAAAGTGATCACTTGAAACAAGTCCTATGTGCTAGATTTAGAGTTATTTGGCAACTGTAAGAAATTGTATTAGATATTGGTAACTTGTTTTAACAACTTCTCAACATTAGCTATAGTTGACACAACACACACAACTCCCCTCCCCCATGACAACCACCGACACACACAACTCCCCTCCCCCATGACAACCACCGACACACACAACTCCCCTCCCCCATGACAATCACAGACACACACAACTCAAGGTTGGAGCACAAGACAAAGGACTGTGGGAAGAGCCAATGGAATGTCGACATCAGGCCTGATCAGGACTACCCAAGACCCAGATCGACAAATCGGAAGGCCAGACTACCAGATCAACCTACTTTGCTTGTTGCCTATATAAAACTGTACAACTGTTTAAACTGYCTCTTTTCCTGACGATTCCATACGAATCAGACAGAAGGAGCCGTGCTGCACGCTTTGCCTAATATTTTTACACTTGAATAAACCTGCCTTATTATACAATTATCCACCTCGTCCTATGTCTCCATTTGTTCTCCTGTCTCCAGTAAACGTTTTATCAACACAACTTCAGTTGTGAATGATCCAAACCTTAGAATGTCTTAGAAATCAAAACATAAATGGGTCGCATGATGCGACTACAGGCTATTGATGATTTGAGAAAGTCGCTAAAAAAAGCTTGCGCTCTGTTCCTTGCCTCAGGCTGCACACGCTGTTCTCTCATCAAGTGGTCCTATTTTCACCCGTCAGACTATTCCCAATTTAATTTAGTCTTTGCTAATATGTCAAATTTGTTTAGAATTTAGAATGGCCCGTTATCAAATGGGCAGGGCCAGGGGGGAAAAAGACTGTATGCTGTCATCTGTATGCACTCGAATAGCGAATGGAGGCTGCCGCTTTCCCACCGGTTCTGTTTTCAATCATGCTGGTAGGCTACCCGGTTATTTCACTCCAGGCATCAACCACTGTTTGAGGAGCATGCAGCCTCTTGCTGCATGACAGGTGGTATTCCGCCCAAACTCTGTATGCCATCGGCTCTCCTACCATGTTCCTGCAGCTACCCAGTGTTTAATTTGGGTAACCAAGTGAAATCTGTTTGGGAATATTGATAGTAACACGTTTTCACAAAACATATGTAATTCAACTGTTGGCAGCCCCTCTCTCTGCAAGCTGGAGAAAGGAATGAAGCAAAGAGAGGAGATGGAAACACATGGTGGGTGAGATATCCTGTAGCTGAAGGTAATGTGTCAGCCTATTAATTATGAAAATATAACAAAATCCCTATTACTAGGCTATTCAAAATCAAATACAAATCCACTATAATTGTAGGCTACCTGTAAGCCGCCCTGCACAATCAGTGAACCAACAGCATCGCCTAGGCCTATACGCTCTCTCTAAGACTCATGGATAGAAAGTTTGGAGCATAGCATGAGGTAACCAGTCCATCCGGTATGCATAATAATACAGTCCACACTCAAAGGCGATTACTAGAATTTGTTTAATTTTGAAGTATAGGCTAGCTAGAGAAATTATGTACCAATTGTGTACCCATCTGAAATCAGTTATTATATGTTTTTTCTGCCATGCATAATATGTGGTAGGCTATGTACTGTCATTATTTTAATTTCATATTTTTTTTCAGGCTTAATATTAAAATCATCACCTTAGAAAGCGCTGTCGTTTTCGTCGTGTTTGGCTTTGAAACAACGTCCCGCAATGACCGTGTTTTCAACCCGTTGTTGAACTTCTTTCCTTAAATTGATCAATCCCAGTGAGGTGACTTTTAAAAGCACCATACTGTTTTGACGATGTATTGGATGTGATTTTAGAATGTATTTGCGTTGATGTCAGAGTGGCTAGATGGACAATAGAGCCCTGAGTACCAGGCCATTAGCGACCTGATGGTCATTAGTCAGTTGGGTACTACCAATGGATGTCCAGAGTGCATAAAAGGAGATTACCATGGAATTTTACTGCGGTCATGACTCATGACTGCCGGTATGGCCGTAACATGGTCACCGCAACAGCCCTAATCACACCCTCTCTCTCCCTTACTCTGTCCTCTCTTTCTCCCTCACACTCCTCTCGCTCTCTTCTCTCCTCACTCTCCCTTTTCTCCTCTTTTTCTTTCTCTGTGCTATTCTGCTTTTCGGTGCAGACTGCAGCACTTTAGGCACCGCTAAGTGAGTGTACAGTGTGAGCCAGATTTCAACATTCTTAAGTAGGAGAGAGGGAGAGAAAGAAGTGCGGAGCGAGAGATAGTGTTGTGGGGTAGGTGTCTGGTCTGGATAGTTGAATGACACTGAAACTGCTGATGTAACACAGCTGGTTGTTTAGACACGCATGCACAGACACACACACACACATACAAACACATTTACATTTACATTTAAGTCATTTAGCAGACGCTCTTATCCAGAGCAAACACACTCACCCCTTTGCGTAGTGCAATTCCCGGAGCTTGCTCCAGCTTGGATTGGCTTCCAGCCTTTTTACCATCTCCCTCTCAATCACTGCGGAATATTTGTGTGAGTGTGTACAGTATGTGTGGAAGAGGGAGGGAGAGAGGGAGTGCACGAGACCTAGAGGGAGCGGGTGAGACTGGGTGCTAGAGAGTGCGTGCCTGTGTGTGTTTTTGACTGTCAGTTCTGGTCAGCTGTCGGCCGTGGCTTGCTTCGATTGGAGGAGCCAGCTGTGTTCAGCTGCAGTGTAGGCAGATCAGATCAGTGCGGAGAGTGGCGAGACAAGGCAGCCTCTGTCTCCTGCAGCCGGAGGGAGCTCAGCGCTCAGCAGTGCAGAGCTAGAGGAGAGCAGTGGGTCTGCAGTACGAAGCAGGCAGGCAGGGCTGGAACACTGGTGCTTTAGGACTGGAGCAGGGCTACAGGAGGAACCTGGGCTAACCTAACCTGGACTGGACTAGGCTGTAGCTGGGCTTTCCTGAACTTAGCTCCATTAGGCTGGTCCAAGGTCCAGACTGCCAGGGACAGGTGGCCAGAGCTGGGTGGTGATCCCAGGCCAGAGGGCTCTGTCTGGGGGTGACGTGGTTGGGCACCTGGGTATGGGCTGCTCGGCCAGCTTGGTGCTCCTCCAGGTCCTGCGTTCCGTGGGCCGGGCCAACTGTGCCCACATGTGCTCCCGCCAGGACCAGCTATCCCTGGACGCCTTGCCGCCCGGCGAGGGCCACGCCACCTCCGGGGGAAGTAGAGCCCTCACCATCATCGTTATGGTAACTAACATCAGACTGCGGAGCTGTAGGCTGCAGCCTCCCTTCTTCCTTTGTTGGGGGGTTGGGGGGGTGTAAGATGTTCTAGAGGGAATCTGTTTGGTCTCCTTCTATTTTTGAATACGAGTGTTTACCATGTGATTTTCTCCCCTTGCTGTATGTTCGTGTGTCCTCTCTCTGTGTGTGTGTGCATGTGACTGAGTGTGTGTGTGTGCATGGGTGTGTGAAGGGTAATGTGCAGTATTATCAAGGAGCGAGGCATGATGTGATCAGAGCTGTGTGAGAGAGAGGGGCGAAAACAGAAGCAGGGGGCTGGCGGGGGTGTACAGGGAGAGAAGTGGACTGGGGGCTGGCTGGGGTTCAGTCCTGAGGAATTTAGTTTCTGTGGGAAAAATGTGCCTCATTGCTCATGGTTCGTCTAGTAGGCTGCTGATAAGATGTGAGTGTTTGTCTAAGTCAACGGGTGAATGAATGAGCAAATGAACAAATGTAGGATACTGTACTGGACTGGCCAATATTCTTATGTTTCTGTCTGTGAGTGACAGTGATACTGATTGTGCAATACCAATTTGGATCCATTATTAGGAGCAGTAGAGTGAAGTTGCCCCTATACGCTGCTCTTGGGTCAGTTTGGCATTTTCCCTACTAATGGTTAAGGTTATGATTGGGGAGGGGAAGCTGATCCAAGATCTGTACCCAGGGGAAGCTTCACCCCAGAGTTATTAAGACCGCGTTGAGACGTGACCGCTTGGTTCATGATGATTCATAAATTAGTAGGTGTGACATCAGTGGGGAGTCTGAGACTGATGTGAGGTGAGGATATACCCAGGGTGGCAAGGCGGTGCCGAGGAGCAGGGGTGTAGAGATATTTAAATAGTTACCCCTGTTGAATGGTGACAACAAACCTGGCCGCATCTGTATTTCAATGTCCTTGTCCGTCGGACCATCCATATGCCTGGTCGTTGTTGTGAAAATCCCCCTCTCTGTGACACGCATCCATATAAGCCTTTGTTTCCTGAGGGCTGCATGTATGACAACATTGAAGAAGTACGAAAAAATGTCAGGCTCATTTTGGCAGGGGGTGTGATCCATAAAGTTTGCCCGATGACTCAAACTGAATTGTTCCGCTGCTCTTTCGTTCGCTACGTACTTCAGTCTGAGACTGCAATCATTGAAGTCGTTCTTGGTGACGTCAAAATGAGGGGTGTTTTACAAAACAACGTCCTCGGCGTTTGGACGTAACCAATCAGAGCAACAAAGTCAATGATACGTTTTCAAAATGTCGCTTTACCCACCCGTGTTTTGGCTCTGGCGCAACCCATCGTTTTATTGTGACCAATCAGACGATCTAGAACGTATTTCCATTCTAGACATCGTAGGGGAGGTACTCAGATCCAGACTAATTGAGGAGAAGAAACTAACGTCCGTGGGTGTGGCGTAGTGTTTGGCAGGGGCAAGGAGTTTGGGCTAGCCAGGCAACCACAAAGTTCTCTCTCTCTCTCTCCTCTCTCTCTCTCTGTCTCTGTTTCTGTCTCTGTCTCTTTGTCTGTCTCTCTCTCTCTTTGTCTCTCCCTCTCCCTCTCTGCCTCTCTCTCTGTCTCTGTCTCTCTCTGCCTCTCTCTCTCTCTCTCTCTCTCTTTACATATACCAGAGGAACCTGTCTGTCTACTCACCTTCTTCTTGTGGCACTTAAAGTCTTGTTCATCTGCAGACTGGACCCATGCACGGTGTAGTCCTCTCTGCTGGAAGGAGCGGAGAGAGACAGAGGAAGAAAAGACGGGGAGGATGAAAAGACTCCTGGTCTGGTTATCTTCCCTTCTCTGCTTTCCTCTCATTTTTCTGGTCCTGTACAGTGGAACGAGTAGACAGGAGTAAGACGCTCAGGCAGACCTTTCTCCTGTACGGTAGTCTGCAGGGAGCTGAGGAGCTGTAATCCTCCTGGTCCATTAAGACATTGACCCACATCTGACCTGACAGTGTAGGAGAGGAAGCAGGACGGACAGACAGACAGTTATGGGCTGGGAATGGAGTCTGCACTGAGCTCACAGTGATGGAAAGACATGAAGAACTTAAATTAATCTATGTAATGCACGTTGGGAGGGAGGTAGAGAGCGCTCCAACCAACATGAGTCGAGGGACGGCCAAAAATCACAAGAACATAAAAAAAAGCATGTTAATATGTTTTATAGATATTTTTTGAGAGGCGGCAGGTAGCCTAGTGGTTAGAGCGTTGGGTCAGTAACCGAAAGGTTGCTAGATTGAATCCCCGAGCTGACAAGGTATAAATCTGTCGTTCCGCCTCTGAACAAGGCAGTAAACCCACTGTTCCTAGGCCGTCATTGTAATTAAGAATTTGTTCTTAGCTGACTTGCCTAGTTAAACGAAGGTTAAATAAAAAATAATAATTCATTAAAGTCATCCATGACTAACACGGATGTAGCTCAAACATGATGAGGCTCCCAAGGGGCCACAGCTATGGAGATAAATTGCCTTCGGAAAGTATTCAGACCCCTTGACTTGTTCCACATTTTGTTAGGTTACAGTCTTATTCTAAAATTCATTAAATCGTTTTCCCCCCTCATCAATCTACACACAATACCCCATAATTACAAAGCAAAACAATATTTTATACATTTTTGCTAACATATAAAAATAAATAAATAAATGGAAATATCACATTTACATAAGTATTAAGACCCTTTTACTCAGTAATTTGTTGAATCACCTTTGGCAGCGATTACAGCCTCGAGTCTTCTTGGGTATGGCGCTACAAGCTTGGCACACCTGGATTTTGGGGAGTTTCTCCCATTCTTCTCTGCAGGACCTCTCAAGCTCTGTCAGGTTGGATGGGGAGCGTTGCTACACAGCTATTTTCAGGTTCCTCCAGAGATGTTCAATCGGGTTCAAATCCGGGCTCTGGCTAGGCCACTCAAGGACATTCAGAGACATTTCCCGAAGCCACTCCTGCATTGTCTTGGCTGTGTGCGTAGAGGTCGTTGTTCTGTTGGAAGTTGAATCTTCACCCCAGTCTGAGGTCCTGAGCGCTCTGGTGTAGGTTTTCATCAAGGATCTCTCTGTACATTTCTCCGTTCATCTTTGCCTTGATTCCGACTTGTCTCCCAGTCCCTGCAGCTGAAAAACATCCCCATAGCATGAATGCTGCCACCACCATGCTTCACCGTAGGGATGGTGACAGGTTTCCTCCAGACATGACTCTTGGCATTCAGGCCAAAGAGTTAACCTTGGTTTTCGGTTCCTTTTGGCAAACTCCAAGCGGGCTGTCGTGTGCCTTTTACTGAGGAGTGGCTTCTGTCTTGCCACTCTACCATAAAGGCCTGATTGGTAGAGTGCTGCACAGATGGTTATCCTTCTGGAAGGTTCTCCCATCTCCACAGAGGAACTCTAGAGCTCTGTCAGAGTGACCATCGGGTTCTTGGTCACCTCCCTGACCAAGGTCCTTCTCCTCCGATTGCTCAGTTTGGCTGGCCGGCCAGCCAGCTCTAGGGAAAGTCTTGGTGGTTCCAAACTTCTTCCATTTAAGAATGATGGAGGCCACTGTGCTCTTGGGGACCTTCAATGCTGCAGAAACGTTTTGGTACCCTTCCCCAGATCGGTGCCTCGACACAATCCTGTCTCAGAGCTCTACGGACTGTCCTTTCGACCTCATGGCGTGGTTTTTGCTCTGACATGCACTGTCAACTGTATGACCTTATATAGACAGGTGTGTGCCTTTTCAAATCATGTCCAATCAATTGAATTTACCACAGGTAGACTCCAATCAAGTTGTAGAAACATCTTAAGGATGATCAATGGAAACAGGAGGCACCTGAGCTCAATTCCGAGTCTTATAGCAAAGGGTCTGAATACTTATGTAAATAAGGGATTTCTGTTTTTTTGTTTTAATAAATTTGCAAACATTTCTAAAAACCTGATTTCGCTTTGCCATTATGGGGTGTTGCATATAGATTGCTGTGGGAATTGTTATTTAATCAATTTTAGAATACGGCTGTAACGTAACAAAATGTGGAAAAAAGTCAAGGGGTCTGAATACTTCCCGAAGGCACTGTACATTGCTGTCAAAACATTTTTCATGTCTTCCATCACTGTGAGCTCAGTGCATACTCTATTCCCAGCATGTTGACTGCAATATATCTCCATAAATAGCAACACACAATTAATCAAGTTCAGGGTGAGGGCTGCAGCATGAAGCTCATTAAACTAAGGTTGATTGAGGTCCAGACATTAGGCTGTTCTCAGACTCTCCATGGTCTCTATCTGTCTGTCACTGACACTGGTGTCAAGTGAAAATATGTAACGACTTCCTGCCATTCCATTCCTTCATCTCCCCTTCTCTATCGCCTCCCTCTCTCGCAGGTTGTCTAGCGGTTAGTGTTGGGCCAGTAACCAAAAGGTTGCTGGTTTGAACACCCGAGCCGACAAGGTGAAAAATCTGTTAGTGTGCTTTTGAGCCAAGCACTTAACCCTAATTTGCTCCAGGGGCGCCTTACTACTACTATAGCTGACCCTGTAAAACAACACATTTCACAGGACCTATCTGGTGTATGTGACAATAATATATTTGTTTATCTGCCTCCTTCCCCTGTTCATAAGAGTATGATATTCTCACTCTCTGTACTCTCTAGCCCTCTCTCTTTACTCTTTCCTGCCCTCTCCCCCTCTTTTTCTCTCTCCCCCTCTATCCCCTCATCTCTCATTCTCTCTGTCTCTCTCCCCTCTCTCTCTCTCTGTCTCTGCAGTAGATGTGGACCGAGTTGATGTGATCCAGATGACGATAGCTGCAGTCTGGTCCTGGACCCTGTCCCGTGCTGTTTCAGCACTAGGAAACATAAACTCTCTGGCTCCCATCACACAACAGACTATTACTGCCTCCCAAACGGCACCTTTTTTTCCCTACAGTACGTAGTGCTGTGTACTACTTTTGACCAGAGCCCTATGGGCCCTGATCAAAAGTAGTGCTCTGCGAAGGGAATCGGTTGCCATTTGGGACGTAGATATCAATTGTAATTGAGATAAACATTCCCAGCTTCTACAGGTGGTCACACTCCAGGATATTACATGGCCTTGGACCTACCTTGTCAGCTCTGCTTTTCATCTATTTCCTTCCGTCTTCTCTTGTGTTTTCTCGCATCCTCTCGCTCTCTCTCAATTCAATTCAAAGGGATTTATTGGCATGGGAAGCATATGTTTGCATTGCCAAAGCAAGTGAAATAGATAATAAACAAAAGTGAAATGAACAATATAAAATGAACAGCAAACATTGCACATGCAAATGTTCCAAAGGAGTAGATATTTTAAATGTCATATTATGGCTATATGCAGTGTTGTAACGATGTGCAAATAGTTACAAAAGGGAAAATGAATAAACATAAATATGGGTTGTGTATATACAATGGTGTTTGTTCTTCACTGGTTGCCCTTTTCTTGCTGCAACGGGTCACAAATCTTGCTGCTGTGATGGGACACAGTTGTAATTCACTGGCTTGTATGCGAAGCAGTAATTGTTTCAGAACATCTCCTGCCATGTCACTGATGCGTCACTGTGTGCCTTGTTCACGGGCAGCACGACATATTTTTACCTTGTCAGCTCGGGGATTCGATCCAGCAACCCAACGTTCTAACCACTAGGCTACTTGCCGCCCCAATTAAGGTAGACATCCTCTTCTGCAAACCACTGGAAACCAGGTCAGGATATTTTTTAATTACTGGACAAAAGCCATGACAGGGAGACATAGTGGAGTGGTAACGCACGTGCAAGCAGTTGCTCCCGACGCCACTTGGGTACACTGCAGCATCCACCGAGAGGCTCTTGCTGCCAAAGGAATGCCTGACAGCTTGAAAGACATTTTGGACACTACAGTGAAAATGGTTAACTTTGTTAAAGCAAGGCTCCTGAACTCTCGTGTATTTTCTACATTGTGCAATGATATGGGCAGCGACCATGTAACGCTTTTACAACATACAGAAGAAGTGCGCTGGTTATCAAGGGGCAAAGTATTGACACGTTTTTTGAATTGAGAGATGAGCTTAAAGTTTTCTTTACTGACCATCATTTTCACTTGTCTGACCGCTTGCATGATGACGAGTTTCTCACACGACTGGTCTATCTGGGGGATGCTTTTTCTCGCCTGAATGATCTGAATCTAGGATTACAGGGACTCTCCGCAACTATATTCATTGATGCGGTACAAAATTGAGGCTATGATTAAGAAGTTGGAGCTCTTTTCTGACAACACACATGTCTTTCCGTCATTGTATGATTTTTTTGTGTGCAAATGAACTCAAGCTTACGGACAATGTCAAATGTGATATAGCAAAGCACCTGAGTGAGCTGGGTGCGCAATTACGCAGTTACTTTCCCAAAACGGACGACACAAACAACTGGATTCATTATCCCTTTCATGCCCTGCCTCCAGTCCACTTACCGATATCTGAACAAGAGAGCCTCATCAAAATTGCAACAAGCGGTTCTGTGAAAATGTAATTTAATCAGAAGCCACTGCCAGATTTCTGGATAGGGCTGCGCTCAAAGTTTTTTGCCTTGGCAAATCACGCTGTTAAGACATTGATGCCCTTTGCAACCACGTACCTATGCGAGAGTGGATTCTCGGCCCTCACTAGCATGAAAACTAAATACAGGCACAAACTGTGTGGACTGAGACTCTCCAATACAACCTAACATTGCAGAGTTATGGGCATCCTTTCAAGTACACCCTTCTCATTAACCTGTGGTGAGTTATTCACAATTTTTGTTGAACAAATAAGGTTTTATATGTAAGATGGCTAAATAAAGAGCAAAATTATTGATTATTATTTGTTCCCTGGTCCTATAAGACCTCTGTCACTTCCCACGAGCCGCGTTGTGACAAAAACTCACACTCATTCTTATGTTTAATAAATGTATCGTATAGTGTGTGTGGCAGGCTTACAATGATGGCAAAAAACAACATTTGAGAGTGCTAGATGGAGGTTGAATGTCTGAAGGTGTTTGGGAACCACTGGTCTAGGTGGAATTTGTATTTGTAGTCCTGGCATCTGGGCCTTTTTTGGAACACCATTATTTTTGTCTTACTGAGATTTACTGTCAGGGCCCAAGTCTGACATAATCTGTGCAGAAGATGTAGGTGCTGCTGTAGGCCCTCCTTGATTGTGGACAGAAGCACCAGTAGACATTTGACTTCAGGTTTTAGTAGGGTGTGGCAGACTGTCCTAGTGCCGTTGATATATATGTTGAAGAGGGTGGGGCTCAAGCTGCATCCCTGTCTCACCCCATGACCCTGTGGAAAGAAATGTGTGTGTTTTTGTCCATTTTAACCACACACTTGTTGTTTGTGTACACAGATTATATAATGTTGTATGTTTTTCCCCCAACACTGCTTTAACTAGGCAAGTCAGTTAAGAACAAATTCTTATTTTCAATGACGGCCTTTCAATGACGGCCTTGTTCAAGAGCAGAATGACAGATTTTGTACCTTGTCAGCTCGGGGATTCGATCTTGCAACCTTTTGGTTACTAGTCCAACGCTCTAACCACTAGGCTACGCTGCCGCCCTGCCATCAATTTGTATAGTAGACCCTCATGCCAAATTGAGTCAAAAGCTTTTTACTCAACCACACATGAAGACTATGCCTTTGTTTTGGTTTGTTTGTTTGTTTGTCAATTACGGTGTGCAGGGTGAAAACATGGTAAAAAGACAATATGACATTTGCTCAGAACATTGTTTACACTGAGGACATGTACAAGTCTGCTGTTAATGATAATGCAGTGGATTTTCCCAAGGTTGCTGTTGATGCATATTCCACGGTAGTTATTGGGGTCAGATTTGTCTCCACTTTTGTGGATTGGGGTGGTCAGTCCTTTGTTCCAAATATTGGGGAAGGTGCCAGAGCTGAGGATGATGTTAAAGAGTTTAAGTAAAGCCAATTGGAATTTTTGGTCTGTATATTTTATCATTTCATTTAGGATAACATCAACACCACAGGCCTTTTTGGGTTGGAGGGTTTGTATTTTGACCTGTGTAATTGGAGAATTCAGTGTGTTCTGGTAGTGTTTTAATAGTTGATTCTAAGATTGTATTTGATCATGTATATGTTTTTGCTGTTTGGTCTTTGTTATAGAGCCCAAATTTGTCTCTGTGTCTCTCTTTAACTCTAATACTTTTTTAATTTGTTTATTGTGATATCTTATGTTGTTCTTGTCTATAACTGTTCTGTACTTTATCAGATATTTGTACATTTTATGCGGACCCCAGGAAGAGTAGCTGCTGCATGTGCAGTAGTTAATGGGGATCCTAATTAACTTAACTCTCTCTCTGTCTATTTGTCTCTTTCTCTCTCTGTGTCGCTCTCCCTCCGTATTTTCTCTTTCTCTCTCGTTCACACCCCTGTTTGATAAGCAGTCGCTGCTAATTCTAAGGCCTGCACTCATTCTATTTTGATACTGCACACAGCTGCAGTTTACTGACAGAATCCGTACAGGGGTGGATGGAGAGAACGGGAGAAAAGAAGGAGAAAGGGGCTGTTTGGTGGAAGTGAGTGAGTGAGGGTGGGTGGGTGGGTGGAGAGGAAAGAGGGAGAGATGGAGGGATGGAAGCAGCCCAGACAGCTGAGGCAGAATTCGAGGGGGGAATAAGGGAAGGAGGAAAGGAAGGAGAGAGAGAGAGGGGTGGTTGGATGTTTGATGGGCTGCAGGTGTTTTAGAAGCTCGTTAAATGACTTAATGGGCTGGTGTGCAACAGAGCCTGTTGATGATGCACACTGATGGAGATTTTCTAAATATGAAGCAATTATGGAACTCAAAATAGTTTGAAATAAGGAGGAAGAATTGTACTACTACTACTAGACTACTACCACTACTGATAGCAGTACTACTATATGGAATCAATGTGTCTTCTCTTACTGGAAGTTTAGGGGTGTCAACCATTAATCTCACATTGTGTGTGTGTGTGTGTGTGTGTGTGAGACACTGTTTCCCTGATCTGCCTGAGAAAAGTGGTCTGTGGTCTAACTGTCACTAAGAGCAAGAGAGAAGGGGGCTAGCTAGAGAGAAGACGGAGAGGTACATAACATATTGAGTATGACACACTCACGGTGTGTTTACGGACACTGTACTCTCTCTCTCCATTAGATACACGTTAGGTACATCTGTATAGGGTCGTTCTATATGAACCATACCCCTTTTGATTTTAACAAAACTTTCCATACATTTTTGCCCATTGCAGAAGTGGTCCGAAAGTGACTTTTTGAACCTGAATGCCAAAACATTTAGGAGAAAGAGGTGCTCAAAGTTGACCCATTTTGCATACTGCACCCTAGCATGAGGCATCCATGTTTTAATCACTGAAAAACATTAACGATTGAGTTTGGTATCATTTGAAAGCCCGAAGCATGAAATACAGCCACAGACCATTATTCCTCCTCCACCAAACTTTACAGTTGGCACTATGCATTGGGGCAGGTAGCGTTCTCCTTGTATCCGCCAAACCCAGATTCGTCCTTCAGACTGCCAGTTGGTGAAGCGGCATTCATCACTCCAGATAATGTGTTTCCACTGCTACAGAGTCCAATGACGGCGAGCTACACTTGTCATTGCGCATGGTGATCTTAGGCTGTTTTGGCCATTGAAACCCATTTAAAGAAGCTCCTGACGAACAGCTGCTGACGTTGCTTCCAGAGGCAGTTTGGAACTCGGTAGTGAGTGTTGCAACCGAGGACAGACGATTTTTACGCACTACGCGCTTCAGTACTCGGCAGTCCCGTTCTGTGAGCTTGTGTGGCCTACCACTTCGCGGCTGAGTCGTTGTTGCTCCTAGACGTTTTCACGTCACAATAACAGCACTTACGGTTGACCGGGGAAGCTCTAGCAGGGCAGGAATTTGTCGAACTGACTTGTTGGAAAGGATGCATTCTATGACGGTGCCACGTTGAAAGTCACTGATCTCTTCAGTAAGTCCATTTTACTGCCAATGTTTGTCTATGGCTGTGTGCTCGATTTTATACACCTGCCTGCAATCGGTGTGGCTGAAATAGCCGAATACACTTGAAGGGGTGTCCACATACTTTTGTGTATATATAGTGTATGTTGGACCTTAGACCCTAATTTACATAATCTAGTGTTTTTCAGGTGTGTCCGTCATCAGTTGAGACACAGCATACTCTTGAATACAGGATGGGTGCCAATTCACTCATAGAAACATAATCCATAGAATGGACCTATCCCTTCAGACCACTGAAATTAGCTGGTACACTATTGACATTTAAATTCTATTGACATTTTTACTTCCATTTACTACCACAAAGATGGCTACCGCTCCACCCACCGTTGAATGTAAACTTAGATGGGAATGTCATTTTCTATTATCTATATTTCTATGATTTCAATAGCTTTCCTATGAAAGATTGATAGTAGAATTTGAAAACAACAGATATTCCCATTCAAGTTAACAAACCCTGATGTGTGGACCTCCAGCCATCTTTGTGGTACGATGTGAAAGTTGAAATGTAATGTTTAGTAGCTACATTTATCAGCCATAACATGACACTCGCCCTTTATTCAAGAACATTCCGTGTCTCAACCGATGGCGGGTACAAGATGGACACCTCAAATGACATGAAATAGGGACTAAGCTACAAAAGTGAAAATGGAAAAAAATCTGAGTTTACGCATTTTTAGATGATTGCCATTAAAGGTTAAAACAAATGACAATGTTTAGAAGAAAAAAAATTCAAGAAATTATAAAATAGTTTGACCATCCTGATTGTAAGCTTTCAAATGATATCAAATTTCTCTTTTTCAGTAATGAAGATATGACAGTGTCATTGTAGGGGTGAGTAATGCAAACGTGGCAACTTTGAGCAGCTTTATCTCCTGAATGTTTTGGTATCAAAAAGTTATTGAAATCAAATGGAAGGGCCCTATACTAACATATGCCTGGAGAGTTGTTGATCTGAGGTGTGCGTCCCAAATGGCACCCTATTGTTCCCTATGTAGTGCATTACTTTCTCTATATAATGCATTACTATGGCTCTGGTCAAAAGTAATGTACTATATAAGGAATAGGCAGGGCTAGATTAATGCAGGGGCTTACCAGTGCTGAAGCCCCTGGGTCCAGGCCCTGGGGGGCCCAAGAGGCATGTATTAAGGAAATGTGTATTAAGGAAATATATACAGTGGACAAAACATTAAGGACACCTTCCTAATATTGAGTTGCACCCCTCCCCTTTTCCCTCAGATCCGCCTCAATTTGTCGCGGCTTGGACTCGAGGTGTCGAGAGCGTTCCACAGGGACTCTGGCACACGTTGACTGAAATGCTTCCCACTGTTGTGTCATGTTGGCTGGATGTCCTCTTTGTGGTGGACCATTCTTGATACACACGGGAAGCGGTTATGCGTGAAAAACCCAGCAGCGTTGCAGTTCTTGACACAAACTGGTGCACCTGGCACCTACTACCATATCCAGTTCAAAGGCATTAAAATATTTTGTCTTGCCTATTCACCCTCTGAATGGCACACATACACAATCCATGTCTCAATTGTCTCAAGGCTTAAAAATATTTTTTTTACCTGTCTCTTCCCCTTCATCTACACCGATTGGAGTGTATTTAACAAGTGACATCAATAAGGAATCATAGCTTTCACCTGGATTCACCTGGTCAGTCTATGTCATTGAAAGAGCAGGTGTCCTTAATGTTTTATACACTCAGTGTAATATATATATATATATATATATATATATATATATATATATATATATATATATATATATATATATATATATATATATGTGTATATATATGTGTATATATTTATATATATATATATATATATATATATATATATATGTGTATATATTTATATATGCAACCGCCAGCCACATGAAGACTCAGGAGCCCGCTCTCAATGAGTGTAGACAGTCTGCCGCTGCCTGCTGCCACTCTGCTAATCATCAGCTGGGGGGAGTAGTGGAGGTAGGGGGCCCACGTGGGTAACTGGGGTGCCCTGCCTTGATTGGGTTACTGATTCATTTAAAAAATCAAATAAACTGCATAATAAATCATTGTGACTGGTCAATTGTGTGAGTCAGGGACTGGGCCCAAGCCCGTAGGCGGCCCAAGAGGCAATTATTATAATTATAACACCAGAGAACATAATTTAGCCACAGAGGATCAATCGTTTTATCACAAGCACATACAGGTATCTGCCAAAATTAAGGAAACACCAACATAAAGTGTCTTAAAAGGGTTTTACGCCACCACGAGCTGCTAGAACAGCTTCAATGAGCCTAAACATGCCAGGAAAATGCATCCCACACCATAACATATACATTGTATCCCTCATTTACTCAAGTGTTTCCTTTATTTTGGCAGTTACAGGTATGCCTACAGTCGGGTAGATCGCAGTTTGGGCAGCATGCGCACCAAATATACATCTTGTTATGTTGTGACTATAGATAGACACTACATCACCAAAAGTATGTAGACAACCCTTTAAATTAATGGTTTGGCTATTTCAGCCACACCCGTTGCTGACAGGCATGCAATCTCCATTAACAAATATTGTCAGTAGAATGGCCCGTACTGAAGAGATCAGTGAATTTCAACGTGGCACAGTCATAGGATGCCACCTTTCCAACAAGTCAGTTTGTCAAATTTCCGCTCTGCTAGAGCTGCCCTGGTCAACTGTAAGTGCTGCTACTGCCTCTGGAAGCCACGTCAGCACAATAACTTTTAGTCTGGAGCTTCATGAAATGGGTTCCCATGGCCGAGCAGCCGCATACAAGCCTAAGATCACCATGCGCAATGCCAAGTGTCAGCTGGAGTCGTGTAAAGCTCGCCGCCATTGGACTCTGGAGCAGTGGAAACACATTCTCTGGAGTAATGAATCACTCATCACCATCTGGCAGTCCGACCGATGAATCTGGGTTTGGCGGATACCAGGAGAATGCTACCTGCCCGAATGCATAGTGCCAAATGTAAAGTTTGGTGTCGGAGGATTAATGGTCTGGGGCTGTTTTTAATGGTTCGGACTAGGCCCCTTAGTTCCAGTGTAGGGAAATCTTAACGCTACAGCATACAGTGACATTCTAAACAATTCTGTGCTTCCAACTTTGTGGCAACAGATTGGGGGAAGGCCCTTTGCTGTTTCAGCATGATAATGCCCCTGTGCACAAAGCGAGGTCCATACAGAAATGGTTTGTCAAAATCAGTGTGGAAGAACTTGACTGGCCTGCACAGGGCCCTGACCTCCAACCCGTCGAACACCTTTGGAATGAATTGGAACTCCGACTGCAAGCCAGGCCTAATCGCCCAACATCAGTGCCCGACCTCACTAATGCTCTTGTGGCTGAATGGAATCAAGTCCCCGCAGCAATGTTCCAACATCTAGTGGAAAACCTTCCCAGAAGAGTGGAGGCTGTTATAGCAGCAAATGGGGGACCAACTCCATGTTAATGCCCATGATTTTGGAATGAGATGTTTGACGAGCAGGTGTCCAATACTGTTGATCATGTAGTGTATAATCCATGGAAGGATTTTGTAACCTCTTACCCTAGCAATTTGACTGTTCAGCTCATCGGTACACTAGCAATGGATGCCAGTCCTGACTTGAATGGGAACTGCCATCTATGGATTATATATTATTATTATTATTTTGTACTTTTTACCCCTTTTTCTCTGCAATTTCGTGATATCTAATTGGTAGTTCCAGGGTTGGGGAGATTACTTTCTAACTGCAATCTGTTACAGTTACTAGTTACCTGTCCAAAATTTTAATAAAATCAAAGTTTATTTGTCACGTGCTCCGAATACAACAAATGCTTACTTACAAGCCCTAACCAACAGTGCGATTTTTAAGTAAAAAATAGGTATTAGGTGAACAATGGATAAAGAAATAGAAACAACAGTAAAAAGACAGTGAAAAATAAAAGTAGCAAGGCTATATACAGTAGTGAGGCTATATACAGGCACCGGTTAGTCAAGCTAATTGAGGTAGCAGTAGCGTAAAAGAGGGGGTGGTGTGTGGCGGGACACAATGTAGATAGCCCGGGTACCCAATGTGCAGGGGCACCGGTTAGTCAGGGTAATTGAGGTAGTATGTACATGAATGTATAGTTAAAGTGACTATGCATATATGATAAACAGAGAGTAACAGCAGCGTAAAAGACGGGTTTGGGGGGGGAGGGGGGGGCAATGCAAATAGTCCCGGTCATTTTTGGGTAGCCCATTTGGGAATTTGACTTGTTCAGGAGTCTTATGCTTGGCATAAAAAACTGTTGAGAAGCCTTTTGGTCCTAGACTTGGCGTTCCGGTACCGCTTGCCATGCGGTAGTAGAGAGAACATTCTATGACTGGGGTGGCTGGGGTCTTTGACAGTTTTTAGGGCCTTTCTCTGACACCGCCTGGTGTAGAGGTCCTGGATGGCAGGCAGCTTAGCCCCAGTGATGTACTGGGCCGTACGCACTACCCTCTGTAGTGCCTTGCGGTCGGAGGTCGAGCAGTTGCCGTACCAGGCGTACCTGTCAGGATGCTTTCGATGTTGCAGCTGTAGAACCTTTTGAGGATCTGAGGACCCATGCCAAATCTTTTTAGTTTCCTGAGGGGGAATAGGCTTTGTTGTGTTTGGACCATTCTAGTTTGTTGGTGATGTGGACACCAAGGAACTTGAAGCTCTCAACCTGCTCCTCTACAGCCCTGTTGATGAGAATGGTGGCGTGCTCGGACCTCCTTTTCCTGTAGTCCACAATCATCTCCCTTGTCTTGATTATGTTGAGGGATAGGTTGTTATTCTGGCACCACCCAGCCAGATCTCTGATCTCCTCCCTATAGGCTGTCTCGTCGTTGATCAGGCCTACCACTGTTGTGTCGTCTGCAAACTTAATGATGGTGTTGGAGTTGTGCCTGGCCACGCAGTCGTGGGTGAACAGGGAGTACAGGAGGGGACTGAGCACGCACCCTGAGGGGCTCCAAATCAGTAACATAACTTTTGGATTACCCAAACTCAGTAACTTAATCTGATTACATTCAGCTACTTTTAGATTACTTTCCCCTTAAGAGGCATTAAAATAAGACAAAATGTACAGTTGAAGTCGGAAGTTTACATACACCTTAGCCAAATACATTTCAACTCAGTTTTCCTGACAATTCCTGACATTTAATCCTAGTAAAAATTCCCTGTCTTAAGTCAGTTAGGATCACCACCTTATTTTAAGAATGTGAAATGTCTGAATAATAGTAGAGAGAATGATTTATTTCAGCTTTTATTTCTTTCATCACATTCCCAGTGGGTCAGAAGTTTACATACACTCAATTAGTATTTGGTAGCATTGCCTTTCAATTGTTTAACTTGGGTCAAACGTTTTGGGTAGCCTTCCACAATAAGTTGGGTGAATTTTGGCCCATTCCTCCTGATAGAGCTGGTGTAACTGAGTCAGGTTTGTAGGCCTCCTTGCTCTCACACGCTTTTTCAGTTCTGCCCACACATTTTCCATAGGATTGAGGTCAGGGCTTTGTGATGGCCACTCCAATACCTTGACTTTGTTGTCCTTAAGCCATTTTGCCACAACTTTGGAAGTATGGTTGGGGTCATTGTCCATTTGGGAGACCCATTTGCGACCAGGCTTTAACTTCCTGACTGATGTCTTGAGATGTTGCTTCAATATATCCACATAATTTTCTCCCTCATGATGCCATCTATTTTGTGAAGTGCACCAGTCCCTCCTGCAGCAAAGCACCCCCACAACATGATGCTGCCACCCCCGTGCTTCACGGTTGGGATGGTGTTCTTCGGCTTGCAAGCCTCAGCCTTTTTCCTCCTTTTCCTCCAAACATAATAATGGTCATTATGGCCAAACAGTTTATTTTTATTTTTTTCATCACACCAGAGGACATTTCTCCTAAAAGTACGATCTTTGTCCCTATGTGCAGTTGCAATCCGTAGTCTGGCTTTTTTATGGCAGTTTTGGAGCCGTGGCTTTTTCCTTGCTGAGCGGCCTTTCAGGTTATGTCGATATTGGACTTGTTTTACTGTGGATATAGATACTTTTGTACCTGTTTCCTCCAGCATCGTCACAAGGTCCTTTGCTGTTGTTCTGAGATTGATTTGCACTTTTCGTACCAAAGTACGTTCATCTCTAGGAGACAGGACGCATCTCTTCCTGAGCGGTATGTTGACTGCGTGGTCCCATGGTGTTTATACTTGAGTACTATTGTTTGTACAGCTCAACGTGGTACCTTTCAGGCATTTGGAAATTGCTCCCAAGGATGAACCAGACTTGTGGAGGTCTACAATCTTTTTATTGAGGTCTTGGCTGATTTCTTTAGATTTTCCCATGATGTCAAGCAAAGAGGCACTGAGTTTGAAGGTAGGCCTTGAAATACATCTGCAGGTACACCTCCAATTGACTCAAATTATGTCAATTAGCCTTTCAGAAGCTTCTAAAGCAATGGCATAATTTTCTGGAATTTTCCAAGCTGTTTAAAGGCACAGTCAACTTAGTGTATGTAAACTTCTGACCCACTGGAATTGTGATACAGTGAATTATAAGTGAAATAATCTGTGTGTAAACAATTGTTGGAAAGATTACTTGTGTCATGCACCAAGTAGATGTCCTAACCAACTTGCCAAAACTATAGTTTGTTAACAAGAAATTTGTGGAGGGGTTGAAAAATGAGTTTTAATCATCTCTGACTTGTGGTCAGACTCGCTTAGTTGGAACAAACTTAAACTTGTGTTTTTTTTCAATGCTGATTTGAATGTCATTGAGAAAACAGAGAAGTGTCAAAGATTTTTTTTTCTTGCAAACATCCTTTCAGATTTTAAAACGTAATCCTCGAAGTAATCATCTACTTTTTCAAAAGTATCTGTATTCTGATTACAATATTTTTGCTGGTAACGTAACAGATTACAGTTCACGTGACACCCAGTGTCATAATACATGATGTTCCATCTAACCATGTCATGATATGTCATAGCAGCTGACATAACTTGTCATAACCTGTCATAATATGTTCATAACTCTGTCATGACCCATATGTTTACACCTATTGTGACATATACTGCGTTATTTTTTTGGCTAGTTATGACACCTACAAAAGAGTGTCAAAACCCACATTTATAAAAAAATATATTCTGCCAAGAAGTTTCCTTTCTTTTTAAAGTTAGTTTCTTAAATCCTTTGTTGTTGTCATGACTTCTTGTAATGTTTTTGTCCTCATATTTTATATCACTTTATCACTTTACAATTTATGACACTGTCATGAAGCATTATGACCACTCTTTGTCACTTTACTTGGACTAAGAAAATACACTTTATGACACTGTCAAGAAGCAGTACGACTATCATAATCATATGCGCCAGATAGGCCTATCACGTACATGCCCTTATATCAGTCATCAGTCAAAAAGAGGGTGCCTTGTCCTGCTCCTGAAATCTGCTCCTGCATTCATCCCAGTCATCAGCAACAGATCACTGGAGTAGGTGCATGTCTGACATCAATGTGTGTGCAATTACAATGATAATTTAATATGATACATATTGCCTTGCAAAAGTATTCATCCCCCTTGGCAATTTTCCTATTTTGTTGCATTACAACCTGTAATTTAAATAGATTTTCATGTAATGGACATACACAAAATCGTACACATTGGTGAAGTGAAATGAAAAAAATTAAAGTAAATAAACATAAACGGAAAGTCGTGCGTGCATATGTATTCACCCCCTTTGCTATGAAGCCCCTAAATAAGATCTGGTGCAAACAATTACCTTCAGAAGTCACATAATTAGTTAAATAAAGTTCACCTGTGTGCAATCTAAGTGTCACATGATCTGTCACATGATCTCAGTGTATATATACACACATGTTCTGAAAGGCCCCAGAGTCTGCAACACCCCTAAGCAAGGGGCACCACCAAGCAAGCGGCACCATGAAGACCAAGGAGGTCTCCAAACAGGTCAGGGACAAAGTTGTGGAGAAGTACAGATCAGGGTTGGGTTATAAAAACATATCAGAAACTTTGAACATCCAACGGAGTACCATTAAATCCATGATTAAAAAATGGAAAGAAAATGGCACCACAACAAACCTGCCAAGAGAGGGCCGCCCACCAAAACTCACGGACCAGGCAAAGAGGGCATTAATCAGAGAGGAAACAAAGACAACAAAGATTACCCTGAAGGAGCTACAAAGCTCCACAGCAGAGATTGGAGTATCTGTCCATAGGACCACTTTAAGCCGTACGCTCCATAGAGCTGGGTTTTACAGAAGAGTGGCCAGAAAAAAGCCATTGCTTAAAAAATAAATAAGCAAACATGTTTGGAGTTTGCCAAAAGGTATGTGGGAGACTCCCAAAACATATGGAAGAAGGTACTCTGGTCAGATGAGACTAAAATTGAGCTTTTTGGCCATCAAGGAAAATGCTATGTCTGGCGCAAACCCAACACCTCTCATCACCCTGAGATCATCATGCCCACAGTGAATGGTGGTGGCAGCATCATGCTGTGGGGATGTTTTTCATCGGAAGGGACTGGGAAACTGGTCAGAATTGAAGGAATGATGGATGGCACTAAATACAGGGAAATTCTTGTGGGAATCCTGTTTCAGTCTTCCAGAGATTTGAGACTGGGACGGAGGTTCACCTTCCAGCAGGACAATGACGCTAAGCATACTGCTAAAGCAACACTCGAGTGGCTTAAGGGGAAACATTTAAATGTCTTGGAATGGCCTAGTCAAAGCCCAGACCTCAATCCAATTGAGAATCTGTGGTATGACTTAAAGATTGCTGTACACCAGCCGAACCCATCCAACTTGAAGGAGCTGGAGCAGTTTTGCCTTGAAGAATGGGCAAAAATCCCAATGGCTAGATGTGCCAAGCTTATAGAGACATACCCCAAGAGACTTGTAAATGGCTGCAAAATGTGGCTCTACAAAGTATTGACTTTGGGGGTGGTTGTGAATAGTTATGCATGCTCAAGTTTTTATTTTTTGTTTCACAAGAAATCATTTGTTGCATCTTCAAAGTGGTAGGCATGTTGTGAAAATCAATTGAAACAAACCACCAAAAAATCGATTTTAATTCTAGGTTGTAAGGCAACAAAATAGGAAAGATGCCAAGGGGGGTGAATACTTTCGCAAGCCACTGTATACACTACCGTTCAAAGGTTTGGGTTCACTTAGAAATGTCCTTATTTTTTAAAGAAAAGCACATTTTTTGTCTATTAAAATAACATCAAATTGATCAGAAATACAGTGTAGACATTGTTAATGTTGTAAATGACTATTGTAGCTGGAAACGGCAGATAGAATATCTACATAGGCGTACGGAGGCCCATTATCAGCAACCATCACTCCTGTGTTCCAATGGCACGTTGTGTTAGTTAATCCAAGTTTATACTTTTAAAAGGCTAATTGATCATTAGAAAACCCTTTTGCAATTATGTTAGCCCAGCTGAAAACTGCCCCGGGGCCTATGGTTTCTTCATTTGGCCATTGGAATAGGGTGCTATTTGGGATGCAACCCTTGTCTCCTCTCTCTCAATCAGTGTCTGTCAATGACTCTTCCTGTGACCCCTGTCTGTATCGTTCTTCTCATGTGTTGGTTTGCGTGTCAAAGTCATGCTGCATTACAGCTTTAAACTCTTGGTGCTCTTCCCTGGTGTTGCATTGACCACCAATGGATGGAGAGAGTAAAAATCGATAGCATTTTCACCTCTTTTTAAAATGATCAATAACATAAAAAGACGTAACAGTAGCTAATGTAATCAGGCTAACAGCACTCAGACAGGTTGATTCCCAAATGGCACCCTATTCCCTATATAGTGCACTAATTTTGACACAGAGCCCTGGTCAAAAGTACATTAATGCCCTATGTAGGGAATAGGGTGCCATTTGGGACACGGGATCAGAGGCTGTGACGTCACAGTGTCAGTTCCTCAAACTGTCTGGCAGCTGACAGCTCTCTGTTCTGCATTGAAATTCCATCAAGGGAAGTATATGTGTGGGGGGTTGTGTGTGTGCGCGTTCGTGCTTGTATGTATGTATGTATGTGCGGTAGCCTAGCGGTTGCTAGTTCAAATCCCCGAGCCGACTAGGTGAAACATCTGTCGATGTGCTCTTGAGCAAGGCACTTAACTCCTGTAATTTGCTCGGGATAAGAGCGTCTGCTAAATAACTCAAATGTAAATGTGTGTCCTCGCGTGCACCTATTTGTTTATAAATGCCCCCCTTCTCTGGAGAATAAAGGAAGTTGTACTTCAAACACATCTACAGTTCAAGTCGGAAGTTTACATATACCTTGGCCAAATACATTTAAACTCTGTTTTTCACAATTCCTGACATCTAATCCAAGTAAAGATTCCCTGTCTTAGGTCAGTTAGGATCAACACCTTATTTTAAGAATGTGAAGTGTCAGAATAATAGTAGAGAGAATTATTTATTTCAGCTTTTATTTCATCACATTCCCAGTGGGTCAGAAGTTTACATACACTCAATTAGTATTTGGTAGCATTGCCTTTAAATTGTTTAACTTGGGTCAAACATTTCGGGTAGCCTTCCATAAGCTTCCCACAATAAGTTGGGAGAATTTTGTCCCATTCCTCCTGACAGAGCTGGTGTAACTGAGTCAGGTTTGTAAGCCTCCATGCTCGCATACGCTTTTTCAGTTCTGCCCACTAATTTTCTATAGGATTAAGGTCAGGGCTTTGTGATGGCCACTCTAATACCATGACTTTGTTATCCTTAAGCCATTTTGCCACAACTGGAAGTATGATTGGGGTCATTGTCCATTTGGAAGACCCATTTGCGACCAAGCTTTAACTTCCTGACGGATGTCTTGAGATGTTGCTTCAATATATCTACATGATGTTCCCTCCTCATGATGCCATCTATTTTGTGAAGTGCACCAGTCCCTCCTGCAGCAAAGCACCCCCACAACATGATGCTGCCACCCCCGTGCTTCACGGTTGGGATGGTGTTCTTCGGCTTGCAAGCCTCCCCCTTTTTCCTCCAAACATAATAATGTTCATTATGGCCAAACAGTTCTATTTTTGTTTCATCAGACCAGAGGACATTTCTCCAAAAAGTACGATCTTTGTCCCCATGTGCAGTTGCAAACCGTAGTCTGTTTTTTTATGGCGGTTTTGGAGCATTGGCTTCTTCCTTGCTGAGCGGCCTTTCAGGTTATGTCAATATAGGACTTGTTTTACTGTGGATATAGATATTTTTGTACCTGTTTCCTCCAGAATCTTTACAAGGTCCTTTGCTGTTGTTCTGGGATCTATTTGCACTTTTCGCACCAAAGTACGTTCATCTCTAGGAGACAGAACGCGTCTCCTTCCTGAGCGGTATGTTGACTGCGTGGTCCCATGGTGTTTATACTTAAGTACTATTGTTTGTACAGCTCAACGTGGTACCTTCAGGTGTTTGGAAATTGCTCCCAAGGATGAACCAGACTTGTGGAGGCCTACAATTTCTGAAGGTAGGCCTTGAAATACATCCGCAGGTACACCTCCAATTGACTCAAATGATGTCAATTAGCCCATCAGAAGCTTCTAAAGCCATGACATCATCTTCTGGGTTTTTATGACTCCAATCTAAGTGTATGTAAACTTCCGACTTCAACTGTAGGT
Source organism: Salvelinus sp. IW2-2015 (assembly GCF_002910315.2). Lineage (NCBI taxonomy): Eukaryota > Metazoa > Chordata > Actinopteri > Salmoniformes > Salmonidae > Salvelinus > Salvelinus sp. IW2-2015. The sequence continues at coordinate 1,010,404 of NC_036862.1, read as the reverse complement.
TGTGCGTGTGCGTGTGCGTGTGCGTGTGTGTGTGCGTGTGCGTGTGTGTGTGTGTGTGTGTGTGTGTGTGTGTGCGTGCGTGCATGTTTGTGAAAAGAGAGTGAGAGGGTTGGGCATTGATTACAACCATGGAGACAAAAACCGAGAGTGTGTCATGGTGGTAGTTTGTAAGAATTCAGTTGTGTGACGTAGCGGGGAGATGTGGTCAGTTAAGTGGTCACTTTAGTCTCGACCAATGTGTACGCAGTGTCACTATTACCAAGCAGTACCAAGCACAACTAAGTATAGCCAGCCCTGTAATGTTACTATGGCTAATGGATCTAATAATAATAATATTCATAATAATTATGATGATATAATTAATGCCATTCGTCAGACGTTTTTATACCAAGTGACTGACTGTAGTGTGTGCACACAGTACATTTTCCATATGAGCGGCCCCAGCGGGAATCCATCCCGAAAATGTGGTGAGATTAAGAACAGAGATAGAGAGAGAGAGAGAGAGAAAGCGGTCTACAGAGAGAAGCGGAGCGAGAGAGTGGTTTGGTGGTTGGACTTTTTCTGTTGTTGTAAGTTTCCCCTGCTGCACCTCCTGTCACTGTGTGACATCAAGTCTCTACTTCCTCCTTGGGCCACCACGCGCTCCAACAGGTCTCGCACACCCTTCAATGGACCTTCTGCTTCTGCCTGCTGGAACACATGTCCCTCTCTGTGTTCTCGTGTCAGTGTGTGTCACCGGTATCCGTGTGCCGTCGTCTCCCGTTTTGAACCAGGATGAGTTTCAGGAGTAAGATCACGTTCCGAAGGAAGAACAGGGATAAGACCAGGCGTGTGCGGAACGATTTCAACCGCCTGAGCGTTGTATGTATGCCCTCTCTTTCTCTGTCTATCTAGCTATCTATATTTATATCTTTCTATCTCCCTCTTTAGTGCAGTGCCTGTGTGTTTTTATTGCCCTGGGCTTCCTGTTCCTTTCTGTTGCACCTGTCGATCCGGGGTGAAGTTCCCCTTAGGTACAGATCTAGGATCAGCTTCCCCTTCCCCAGTCCTAACCTCAATCATTAGTGGGTGAAAGACGAAACTGACCCAGGATCAGTCTCTGTGGGGCAACTTCACTCTACACTGCACCTGTCCGTCAACATGAGGCTAACCGACATGGCACAGGTTGGAATTGGACATTGCTAGCCTTTGCCTAATACTAGTTAGCCAATGACTCTCTGTTTGACTATCTGATCGGTGTGTTGGTATCTGTAACTGGCAGAGACTCAAAACAGTATCGCTCCCTATGTCTATCTGAGTGGCCATGTACAATCAGGAAAAGTGATCTATATGTTCACAACATTCAAACTGGAGATAGGAGGTTGTCTGCAAGGGACTTGTACGCCTCCGGACGTAGGTCTGCTTGTACAAATGCTCCGCAACATCCTAACTATATCGGTGTGATGTTGCCTGGTGCAATGTAGACACCAAACGTGTAGGTGTTTACGTAGCGTGTATCGAGCTGCTCTGAGATTTGATACGACGCCGACAGCAACACGGCTAACTCTGAAGTCTCAGCCGGCACCCAGCTGCTGTGTTACTGAGCCGATGGTACGTCAGGTGTCAGGGGAGGTGTATGACGCTAAGCTAGCTTCGGCTGACTGTTATCAGCGCCTATTTCCTTACACGTTGTTGTGTCGTTTTTCCAGCAGTTTTGTCTGTCTTAATGACACCCTACTCCCTCACCATTGCACTACTTTTGACCAGACTAAAGGGGAACCAAAACTAGACCAAAACTAAGGGGTGCCATTTGACCCCTCAGTGCCTCTGGTCAAGTCAAGTCAAAACTGAATGAGCCAAACCCACAGCCCTGCTCAGTAGGGTGATTTAAGGGATTTGGCAACAGCGTGAATGAATGCTGAATATGAAAGACTGTTGTTCATGTGTTTCTCTGCCCCTCCCCCCAGTCCGTCTGTATGGTAAGATCCCTACTGACTGGAACCAAGGTAGGAGAGATTGCGAGGCAGATTCGAACCCATGCCGACGGGTAGTTTTGGTTAAACGTGTGCCGGGGCGGGTACTCGGCACTAACCGCTGGACCACAGGCCACTCAGGCAAAAGATATTGTCTTGGTGGACATTTCTGTGAGGTTGAGAAATTAAAATGTCCTCAGTCGTCATTCTCTCTTCCAGTCAGGTACAGTTCGTATAAACAAATTGTTTCGTTTTTTTTTACAGTGGAGTCACACCAATATCCTTCCTCACAACAAGGAATGTTATGATTCTGGGTATTTTTCAGTCTTTCGTTTTTTGTCACATTCTTTGTCATGGTTTTATGCCTCAATGACTGCTTGTTTTCTACCTCTTTCCCTTGTGGGTGAGGGGTGCATTCTGTCATAGGTGTGTTCACTAGGAACCAAACGGAGGCTGAAATGGGGAGGGACCTAGCTGAACTTAAGAAACCCTTTAAGAAATCCAATAAACCCATTTCCTTTTTAAACCGTTTTGCTACGGTGTGCACTAATGAATACACCCCTGGTCTAACTGAACAGGGGGTAGTGGTCGGAACCCCCCGCTATGGGCGTGTGAACAGAGAACACAGGTCTTCAGTTTTCATCTTCTCCGACCACAGTTTTTGTTAGCAGTGATGAATAAGACATACCGCTTTCCTTTGAGGACGGAAATACCCTCGTCTCATCATGTGCAGTCCATTTCGCTTTCTGTGAAACGCACTGTGTGGATGGGCTTGTTGAGACCATGTGTTGTGCAGATGTGTAGCCTAACCCTTAACCGAAAACGTATTGTAAACGTCTGCCTTTGGGATATAGCAGTCTACAGTCATTTCAGAACTCGAATCTCTGACGTAATCCTTTGCATCTAAATACTATTAAGCACCAGAATCTACAAATAATAGGTGACATTGAGCCTGTCATTTAAATACGTTTTCTGAGCTGTTATGATCACTGCGAATGTGATATAGTGTCCATCTGTCAGTCAAACAGTTTCCCTCGTTGGAAAGAGGGGAACGGCTCGACATGTTTTTTGGTTCAGTTTGGTTTGGCACATGACATGTAGCCACTTCATCCTCTATTTTACTTCTCTCTTCCCCGCCCCTCTAGACTGGGGCCTGCGTCCCAAATGGCACTCTCTTCGCTATGTAAGTGCGCCACTTTTGGCCAGGGTCTATCGGGAACGGGGTCGCATTTTGGGTGCAGCCTTGACGTCTGTGCAGCTGATCCAATGGTGACGGAGTAAACACAGGAAGTGAGGGGGTAGCTAGTTTTTCATGCCTTGCAACAACAACAAAAAGATTTATGCTCATCCATAGATAAATAGATAGATTAACAGATATTCTGAGGTTTAGACAATTTGCCTAGCCACACCATTTGACTCGTCTTTGATTTGAAGAGCACTTGTTGACTGGCTGACTTCTCTCGGAGTTCAGAGAGGTTTATAAGTCATGATTATTGAACAGTGTAGAGGCAAATTGCACTTGGTGATAGCGTAGTCATTTGTGTTGCTGGCTGTCTGTCTGTCTTTCTCTCTCTCTGTGTGTTACAGCAGGATAAGCCCTAGATGTAGAAGACTTTCTGTGTGACCTAATAGTTGAATATGTTGGATATCCCCATGGTGTGACTGTTGCAGCAGTCATCAAGTGTATGGCTGACCGCGCAATTTTGATAATGAGTGTGTTCCACGTGGACCGGGATTGGAATCCAGCGTCCGCCACTTTCTCATCTGTGTTTCCCCAAGTAGTACCCAAGTGTTTTATTTCACTGCCACATGGGATAAGTCAAGTAAAATGTCTGTCTGTTTGTGTGTGTTCCAGCAGGAGAAACCCAAGCTGATAGACCCTCTGGACTACGAGGCTGTGATCTGTGACCTGGGAGATGAGCTGAATGAAGACCCCCTCAGAGAGATGCTCCTCTTCCCCGACAACGATTTCACGGTGGGTACGAACGCGCCTGTGTGTGTACGTGCATGTGCGTTCGAGACGTGTGTGTGTGTGAATGCCATTCTGTCTCTGTCAAGTCTGTCTGTATGTCACCCACAAACGACCTCCTTTCACTTACTTAATTTGCTGTGTGTGTGTGTGGGAATGGGGGTGTGGGAATGAGGGTGTGGGTGTGTGTGGGACTGTGTCTGTGTCTGTGTCTGGCTCATTTATTTTATTTATTTTACCTTTATTTAACTAGGCAGGTCAGTTAAGAACAAATTCTTATTTTCAATGACGGCCTAGGAACAGTGGGTTAACTGCCTTGTTCAGGGGCAGAACGACAGATTTGTACCTTGTCAGCTCGGGGGATTCAATCTTGCAACCTTTCAGTTGCAAGTTTTCAACGCTCTACCTTTCAACGCTCTAACCACTAGGCTACCTGCCGCCTCATGCCAGCCACACCAATGTCTTTCAACAAGACAGAAGGACAGACAGACACACACACTCATTTTGCATTCTGAGCCCCTCATTCCCCCCATTGCTCCCCCAGTGTCCCGTGGCTGTTTATCATTAGTGACTTAATTAGTGCACTAATGTGACTCCTTAAGACCCCCACTTCATATTAACTCGTTTTAATTGGTTTTAGGGAAATGACTCGGCTCTCAATCCCTGAGTTGATGTTTAAATTCATGACTCTGCTACCGTGATACACACACACACACACACACACACACACACACAACACACACAACACACACACCACACACACCACACACACACACACACAACACACACCACCACCACCACACACACACACACACACACACACACACACACACCACAGGCCCGGCAACCAAAACAGTCCTGTTTCATTTGCTGGTCTCCATAGCCAATCAATTGAAACTCCAATTCACTTGCTAATGGACAAACCTAATTCGCTTCCAAAACCCCAAATAAATGTCCTTCCTCTGAGTGTGCTGCATTTAAACAGCTGACTGCAGACACAGTAAATCAGAACCAAGCATTGATCAGAGAGGACGGGAACTTGGCTGTTCTCAGTGGCCTACGTCCCGAATGACACCCTATTCCCTATATAGTGCACTACTTTTGACTAGAGTCCTATGGGAATAGGAATAGGTTGCCATTTGGGACACAGACAGAATTGCATAGAGTTGCCACTAGCTGCGTAATCAGTGAGAGCAGTATTTCTCCAACTTTCAATCTTCCTTCTAGGTATGATGATTTATTTGAGCCTTTTATTTGAGCCATTTGCTATTTTTGACCGCAATATTTATGAATGAATTATGACCACCCCGGAGCTCTTGGTCAGATGTTATTCGTCAAAGTGCTGACCACACTCGGAATAGGGCTCAGTGATCTGACTGTACATCATAGTGGTAAAGACTGTATCCTTGGAGTTCAAGCATTTTCATATTCGGATCGGCACATATATCCTATCCCACTTCTGCATGTATCAGCTTTTACCTCATCTCAGTAATCCAAAACCAGCTCTCGCATCAACAACAGCTATAGAATTTTCTTCTAGGGGAAGAGGTTGAGATGTCAAGTCCACACGCCTTCCAGCCCGACAGTCTTTCACAAGAGACAACCTTTTACCTGACATCAAACTGTCCCTCCCGCCTTGATGGTTCACCCCCAAAAACAACCTTTTACCTGACATCAAACTGTCCCTCCCGCCTTGATGGTTCACCCCCAAAAATGTATCCTCCCCCTCTGTCTCCCAGGTGTCCACAGTGCCTCTGGAGAGACGGACATTGCAGTCCACCGTGCCCCAGGGGGCCGAGCTCCAGGCCGAGTGTCTGCTGGTCAGACAGGTGAGTGTGTGAGAGAGAGAGAGAGTGCCATGCTTAGTTGTGTGATTGAGCTTGGGTGCAGAGGAGGGCTGTGGAGCAGGGCTGACTCCACATTCAGTCTGGCAGGCAGGCAGCTTGGCGTGGGGGTCGTCCGGGTAAGGGTCAGGACTACATGTAGTTGTTAGTGTACTTTAAACATATCCTCAACACAGAGGTCTACATCAACATCATGAGCCCGTAAGGCAGGGACATCAGGAGCACAGATGTGTTCTGTTCCTCCAGGAGCTGTGTGTGTTTCTGTGTGCCTGCGAGTGTGTGTGTGAGAGGGAGAAGGAGAGTTTCTCCGGCTAGCTCTATGAGTGAAAGTGCAAGACTGCAGAGAGAGAGAGGGCTTCCTGGTCTTCGACCCACTTCAGTCCCTATGCACGGAATACACACGAGAAAGTTCCGAACATGTATTCTGAACCCAATGCCTTGGAGTTACTGCTCCTCCTCCTCTGAACCAGAAGTACAGTCGTGCAGCTGGATCATGTTTCTCTCTGTGGGAATCAACAGCATCTGGAGCGTGGTGAGGGGGGGGTGGGGAACCCAGCCGTGTTGTCGGAGCTGTGGGGCTGAGCTGACTGGACCGCTGACTGCTGCTTCCAATGAGCTCGTCTATGGAGCTGAATCATCTGAGGCTGCCTGCTGGCCATGCAGGGATGGAGAGAGAGGGAGAGAGAGAGAGAGAGAGAGCAGGGATTTTGTCCACTGTATCCTGTTGTTTTGCAGGGACTCTGCTCTGCTTAGTTGGGCTGGCCTGCAAAGACACTAAGGGCTATGGGTGGTGGCTGGGAGGTTTCAGTTGCTGCCTAGTGTATGGGTCTACATCCCAAATGGCACCCCTATTCCCTTTATAATGCTCACCCTATTTCCCATAGGGCTCTGGTCAAACGTAGTGCTCTAATGTAGGGAGGCATTTGGGATGGGGAAAACCTGGTCTGTTGTACAACTGATTGCCTTCAACTGAAATGTGTCTTCCGCATTTAACCCAACCCCTCTGAATCAGAGATGTGCGAGGGACCGCCTTAATCGACATCTTCGGCACCCGGGGAACAGTAGGTTAACTGCCTTGCTCAGAACGATCGATTTTTACCTTGTCAGCTCGGGGATTCGATCCAGCGTCCTTTCAGTTACTGGCCCAACGCTCTAACCACTAGGCCACCTGCCGCCCTGAGAGCAAGGTTGTGTTTCACAAACATGACTTCATCCATCTAAAGTAGTTGAAAAGTTACGTCTGTGGGTGATATAAAAATTTCCCCTCAGTTGACTGTTGTGTTGGATTTGATACAGTGTCTCCTTAGTTACGATAGCTACACAGCCACGACTGCCACCTTTTTAAACCATGAAACCATTTCATCTCTTTTTGAGGAACCCTAGAAATGCAAATGACGACAACCAGCGAAATTTTGCATACATTTCCCCTATTGGATTGTCAGTTGAAGATGTGGATCTGATAAGCCTATACTGTGGCCGTGACCCAAATGGCAACCCGATTCCCTTTATAGGGCAATCATTTGGGGTGGTACCCTATGGGCCCTGGTCAAAAGCAGTTGGGTGCCATTTGGATGTGCCTGTTTTCACGCTCTTATCGTGACACGTCATGTTTGATGGGGGGGGGGGGGCTGAAGTGAAAGAGTTACAGCACACGCCGGCTAGGAGGAAGTGCTCAAATTAGCCAAACCATTGTCTCACAGATATCCTCGCTGCATACGGAAACACACCAGACACCACACCGTCACAGCTTACTGATGACGGGGTGCGTGTGAGAGACCATAGAGAGAGAGAGAGACACACACAGAGAGAGAGAGAGAGAATGGCTATTTAAGTGTGTGCTCCCAGACATGTGTTATTGCCTTGTGGAAGTAAATATGTTTTGAGTGTCTTTAATAATGAACGTGATGACTGCCAGTGGAGCTGTGTTTAAGTGGTAGATAATGATACCGCCACTCAGACAGAAAGAAGATGAGAATCCACAGAACAACAGAGAAAACATACTGCTGAGAGGAGATAGAGAGAGTGGGTGAGAGTGCGTGCGTGAGTGTCTGTGTGTGTGTGTTTACGAGTGAGAGGGAGTGCGCTTGCGCGTAACCGAGCTTGCGTATCTGCGCTTTGTGTGCATGTGAGAGAGAAGAGAGCGAGAGGGAGAGAAAGAAAGTCTGTAACTCAAGCCCGTGGGACAGAATGTTAATTCAATTCTTCCTACGGTTTGATTCATCTAATCATGGATTCAATCTTGTAACTCTGTAAGCTTGTGGGGCTCCAAGACGACCTGTGTGAAGCCAAGCTCGGGCTGCGGAGTCTGCCTCCCTCTACAAATGGCACCCTTTTCCCTATGGGCCCGTGTCAAAAGTAGTGCACTATGTAGGGAATATGGCGCAATTTGGGACGCGACATTGATGTTGTGGAGCGAGGCAGACTCTGCAGCCCAAGCTTGCATCACACTGGGTTGTATGAGGACAGCTACTCATGTAAAACAAAGCTGTACACTGCCTTTACATTACCATTACTGTGCTTTGGATCTACTTATTTGAATGGATAGGTGTGTGTGTGTGTGTGTGTGTGTGTGTGTGTGTGAGACTATCTGTAGAGCTGTATAAGAACCACGTTGTGACAGAGAGGGGATTTTAAGCATCAACTGCCCATGCCAAGACGCGCACACACACACACACACACACACACACACACACACACACACACATCTGTATTGTTGTTGATTGAGAACCTCTTTGCTGAGGAATGTGATTGGTATATTTCCTATGTGTAATTTGTTGTGTAGTTGCGAAGAGACCATTGTCTCAATGGTACTCCCTGTTAAAATAAAGGTCAAATAAATACATGAAATAGAAAGGAAAATACCTGTCTATTTGTGGGAAAATCACCCTGATTAACTCTTTAATCATATCACAGTTTACCTATTTGCTTATGGTTTTGCCTACACCTAGTGACCTGCTTTTTAAATTATATGAACAAAAAATATTCAATTTTATTTGGAACGGCAAGCCAGATAAAATTAAAAGGGCCTATTTATATAACGAATATGAATTCGGAGGGCAGAAATTATTAAATATTAAAGCATTAGACCTCTCACTAAAGGCATCAGTCATACAAAAGTTATACTTAAATCCAAACTGGTTCTCTAGTAGATTGGTACGAATGTCTCATCCTATGTTCAAGAAGGGCCTTTTTCCCTTTATTCAGAATTACACCTGCTCACTTTCGGTTGCTTGAAAAGGAAATAATCTCCAAAATATCTTTATTTTTAAAAACAAGCCTTAGAAAGTTGGTTGCAATTCAGTTTAATCCACCTGAAAGGACGGAACAAATAGTACAACAAATCTTGTGGTTAAATTCAAATATAGTAATTGATAAAAAAAACTGTATTTATCGAAGAAATGTTTTAAAAAAGTATAATTTTTGTGAATGATATCATAAATAGGACTGGTGGAGTAATGTCACACATGCAGCTAACACAGACATATGGAAATGTCTGCTCTACCCAAAATTACAACCAATTAATTGCAGCATTACCACAAAAATGGAAGAGGCAGGTGGAAGGGGATAAAAGTAAGGAACTTGTATGTCGGCCTTATATTAAAGAACATAAATGGTTAAGAAAAGTGTGATAAATAAAAACATATACCAATTTCATTTAAGGACCAAAAAACTTACAGCTGTGCCATATAAATTGCAAAATAGTTGGGAAGAGATTTTCGATGTACCCATTCCATGGCACATGGTTTATGAATTGATACGCAAAACAACCGGATTCAAAACTTCGAATTTTTCAATTTAAATTATTGTACAAAATTCTTGCAACTAATAGAATGTTATATATATGGGGGATACAATCTTCTCAGCTCTGTAGATTCTGCTGGTAGGAGGAGTCAGAGTCATTAGACCATTTATTTTGGTATTGTCCGCATGTAGCTCGTTTTTGGTCACAGGTCCAGGAATGGTTGAAGAATTGCAACATTTGCGTAGAACTAACGCTACAGATAGCAATACTGGGGGATTTGAAAAGCCATAGTCAATCAATCAATAATATAATAATTATTTAGCAAAAATGTTTATTTTTAATTTACAATCCGTGGAAGCTATGAGAATAGGAAGATTCAAATCTTTTGTGAAGCATCACAGCACAGCTGAAAATATATGGCAAATAAAAATCCGAAATGGATGATGTTGGAAGATAGATGGGAAAGGTTGAGTGGAGCTGAAGGGTGGGACTAATAACAAGATAAACAATGTAGGGCATACGGGATCTGTGAAATGTGTATAGGTGCGGAGCTATTGTGAAATAGCACAGTTACAAGTGGAAATCAAACTGGATGGACAACAGAAATAGAGGAAGGACTAAGAACAAACAAGAGAGAACTATTATAAAGTAGACTGTGTCTGTAAATGTGTATAAGATGTATAAATTGAAGGTAAAAACAGAAATGTTTATCAGTTTACTCCAATTGGGGGTCCGGTGGTAGGGTTTGCAGGGAATAATAATAAAGGTATACTCTTTTATAAAAAAGTATGTATGTCTATGTAGGTATGTGTATGTATATATGTGTATATGTATGCATACGTGAATGGATATATATATTTACCCAAAAAAATATGGGGGATTGGAAATGATGCAGACAATTACATTGGAAACAACATTCTTTCCGCAATATTAAGCTGATCCACCAAAAAAAATAAAAAAAAATAAATAAATAAAAATAATAATAATAATAATACATGAAATAAAACACACTCACACACACGGTCATATATACAGACAGAATCAACTGTCTGTTATTCACCTGGACTAAGGCATTAACAGAACCTCTCTCCCCTCCACTTCCTCCTCTTCCTCTTTCTTCTCCTCTATTCCAGGCCTGCGAGTACTACAACTCCCAACTACACGTGGTCCATTACAAATATGATGAGTACGCAGGAGATTACCGACTACTTCCCAGGTACAGAACAGGCTATGAAAGAGTTGCACAATTCTGTAAACCTTCCCAAAATACCCAGGTTTTCCAGAAATGTTGTGAAAGAAAAGTTACCAGAATTTTGCAACCCTTGGCTAGGATTACACTTATGTACAGAGCAGTGTGTGTACATATTTTCATTGTTCCGCATAAGAAAAGTACAGTACTTTGCCATTTCATGTACTTCTAAGTGTTATGAGTATTGAGTTAGACAGGGCCCATTCCAGGGCTTAACTGTTTTTGACATAGCGTCTGTCTCAGGAACGCATGCCAGACGTTCCAAAAGCGTACTTCACATAAACACCAGGAAAGACGCAGCTGAAAACCTCAGCTAGACCAGAAGATCCAGGGGATGTGTCCCTAATGGAACCCTATTCTCTATTTAGTGCACTACTTTTGACCAGAATTCACTAAATAGGGAATAGAGTGCCATTTAAGAGGCGGCCTCAGTGGTCTGCGGTTGCATAATGGGTCTCTCGAAAAATAGCTCTCTGTGATGTCAACAATGGGAACAAAAAACAAAATGGTGGACGTCGGTGGGATGTGTTGTTGAGTGGCAGGCTGTCCAGCTGCGGGGATGTCAGGGCTGTGCATTGGTCACTCAACCCCTGGGAGACCAGCCATCAGAGCAGGGCCTCTTTGATCTCTGACCCCTATCCAGACCACTGTAATGTTCTCCTGGTCTCCTGTGGGTTGGTTAAGCTGGAGTACAGTTAATTTCACGTGACCTTTCTGAGTTTGTTGAACTTTAAATCTTTTTGAGTTCATATACTGTACATCAACTCTAAAACTGATCCATAGTTTACTTTTGATAATGTATACAGTAGTTACCATCATAGATACTAAGAGACTGAATGTACATGCTCTTATAGAGGTTATATCCACATGATATGAGTTTTCTCTCTGAATCAGTTCCTCTGTCTTTCCTTGGACACAGAGTTAGCAGCAGATCTAGGATCAGTTTGGGAGCTACCGCTAGCCTTTGTGAGATACCCTGGACACAGTTAGCAGCAGATCTAAGATCAGTTTTGGCTGATCATACTATATGTCTGGGATCCAATTGACAGATTAACAGCCCAGTTCACTATGAGCTAGTCATCTTCACAAGATGTGTCCCTCCAGAGATTACATAAGCTCAGCAAAAAAAGAAACGTCCTCTTTATTTTCAGCAAACTTAACATGTGTAAATATTTGTATGAACATAACAAGATTCAACAACTGAGACATAAACTGAACAAGTTCCACAGACATGTGACTAACCGAATAGAATAATGTGTCCCTGAACAAAGGGGGGGTCAAAATCAAAAGTAACCGTCAGTATCTGGTGTGGCCACCAGCTGCATTAAGTACTGCAGTGCATCTCCTCCTCATGGACTGCACCAGATTTGCCAGTTCTTGTTGTGAGCTGTTACCCTACTCTTCCACCAAGGCACCTGCAAGTGTGATGTTTGGATGTACCGATCCTGTGCAGGTGTTGTTACACGTGGTCTGCCAATGCGAGGACGATCAGCTGTCCGTCCTGTCTCCCTGTAGCGCTGTCTTAGGTGTCTCACAGCACGGAAATTGCAATTTATTGCCCTGGCCACATCTACAGTCCTCATGCCACCTTGCAGCATGCCTAAGGCACGTTCACGCAGATGAGCAGGGACCCTGGGCATCTTTCTTTTGGTGTTTTTCAGTCAGTAGAAAGGCCTCTTTAGTGTCCTAAGTTTTCATTTGCCTACTGTCTGTAAGCTGTTAGTGTCTTAACGACCGTTCCGCAGGTGCATGTTCATTGTTTATGGTTCATTGAACAAGCATGGGAAACAGTGTTTAAACCCTTTACAACGAAGAGCTGTGAAGTTACTTGGGTTTTTACGAATTATCTTTGAAAGACAGGGTCCTGAAAAAGGGCTGTTTCTTTTTTTTGCTGAGTTTACAAGAGCCTTGAAGTCTGGCATGATGCAAGACTATTCAAACTATGACGTCCAAACACAGGGGTGACGCCGAAGATTGCCATTTCTTTTAAGACTGTTGGAGACACTTTTAAAAAGATGGCATCAATTATATTTGCTGAGACTAGTTCCAGTGCCGGGTCTGCTATCCTTATAAAAGAGGGAATCCGTTGTGTCTCCAGCTCAGAGCACACACACAAACACAGGGCGGCTCATGAGCGCACTGGAGCGAGGGCAACCCTTTGTCGGGTCCTTTTCGGGAGGAGATGGAGAGGACTCAGCCACACATAAGTCAGGGCTCAGCTCAGACACCCGGGCCATAGAGATGGAAAAGAGAGAACACCTCCTATCTTTGCTATGATGATCTCCCCACGGGGCAATCTGCTGTTTAACAAAACTGAACTGAATATTGTCCCTTTAACCCATTTAAAATGGAGAAAGACCTCGATGGCGCTGCCCATGCTATAACAAGCTGTGTAGCAAGTCTACCCTCTATCCAACTCCATGCACCCAGCACCTCTACAGTAAAGCTTACCGTATGCTTCCCAGTCAAAAGAATTCACAGATATATTAATCAACATTTTTATGTTTGTTCATTTTGGTGTTGGGCAGCGTTCAGCAGGTTTTTTTTCCAGCTGTTGGAGCACACAACATTTTTTCTTGAGGCTTGTCGAAATTCGGTAGCCAAAGTTTATGCCCCTTCATCAGTGATTGGTCAAAAGCAGGGATTCTTCAATTAAGTGTTTGTTGTCGTTCAACAACAGACGGCTAGTTTTCATGCACATTTCACTTGAGAAATACTACACCAAACATCTTAGTAACATCTGCGCGACTAAGACTTCCTCGGCAAAAACGTCAAAATTAATTACAGATTTCTTGACTTATCTTAGATTCATTCGGATTATTCGGCAGGAGTTTTTCCTGACAATGTGATCTGGTCAGAAACAACTCTGGGCTCAAGTTAGCCCATGCCTGTGTAGTTAAACAGGCCCTACTACTACTACAATATACTGCTGGACTGTTATGTTGCTATCACAACACAGGTATCAACAGTAGAGTTGAGGTTGAATGTCATTACTGAGTCTAGTACATTTACGATATGATGAAAGGAGACATAGAAAGAGGACATCCTCCTTGTCTGTGTCCCATATGACACCCTATTCCCTTACTGCATAGTGCACAACTTTTCACCAGATCCCTATGGGCCCAGTTCAAATGTAGTGGTAATAGGGTGCCTTTTGGAACGCAGACCCTTCTCTCTTTCTGCCTGGAGTCTTTTAAGTGTAGTCTTCTCCCTCTTGATATCCCTAATGGAAGACATCCCCCCCGACTCTGTGAGGGGAGAGAGAAGTGGGGAAGGCAGAATGAGTGCTTGTGCTCCGGCGCTCCATGTCCTTTCAAACAGCGCCGCTGAAAAACGCTCAGCGCTGACAGGGGGAAAAAACTGCCGCTCCTAATTCGATTCATTCTTCAAAATCACAATTTAACATGCATCTATTTTTATTTTTATTTTGAGGGCCAGATTGGGAATTTAGCCAGGACACCGGGGTTAACACCCCTACTCTTACGATAAGTGCCATGGGATCTTTAATGACCTCAGAGAGTCAGGACACCCGTTTAACGTCCCATCCGAAAGACGGCACCCTACACAGGGCAGTGTCCCCAATCACTGCCCTGGGGCATTGGGATGCACCACCATATGGATTAGTTTCAATACTTAAAAATGGTAGGTCCAAATGGTAGGTCCAAATGGTAGGTCCAAATGGTAGGTCCAAATGGTAGGTCCAGCTAGTCATAAGACTAGCTGGTGTCCCGGTGTCCTGGCTAAATTCCCAATCTGGCCCTCAACCATCACGGTCACCTAATAATCCCCAGTTTACAATTGGCTCATTCATCCCCCTCCTCTCCCCTGTAACTATTCCCCAGGTCGTTGCTGCAAATGAGAACGTGTTCTCAGTCAACTTACCTGGTAAAATAACGGTAAAAAAAAAAAGAAATACAGGTGCAATCCACATACAGGTGCATCCTGTTTCCATTGATCATCCTTGAGATGTTTCTACAACTTGATTGGAGTCCACCTGTGGTAAATTCAATTGATTGGACATGATTTGGAAAGGCACACACCTGTCTATATAAGATCAGAGCAAAAACCAAGCCATGAGGTCGAAGGAATTGTGTGTAGAGCTCCGAGACAGGATTGTGTCGAGGCACCGATCTGAGGAAGGGTACCAAAAAATGTCTGCACTATTGAAGGTCCCCAAGAACACCGTGGCCTCCATTCTTAAATGGAAAAAGTTTGGGACCACCAAGACTCTTCCTAGAGCTGGCCACCCGGCCAAACTGAGCCATCGGGGGAGAAGGGCCTTGGTCAGGGAGGTGATCAAGAACTCAATGGTTCCTCTGTGGAGATGGGAGAACCTTCCAGAAGGTCAACCATCTGTGCAGCACTCCACCAATCAGGCTTTTATGGTAGAGTGGCCAGACGGAAGCCACTCCTCAGTAAAAGGCACATGACAGCCCACTTGGAGTTTGCCAAAAGGCATCTAAAAGACTCTCAGACCATGACAAACAAGATTCTCTGGTTTGATGAAACCAAGATTGAACTCTTTGGCCTGAATGCCAAGTGTCACATCTGGAGGAAACCTGTTACCATGTTTTTCAGCTGCAGGGACTGGGAGACTAGTCAGGATCAAGGAAAAGATGAACGGAGCAAAGTACTGAAAGATCCTTGATGAAAACCTCCTCCAGAGCGCTCAGGACCTCAGACTGGGGTTAAGGTTCACCTTCCAACAGGACAATGACCTTACGCACACAGCCAAGACAACACAGGATTGGCTTCGGGACAAGTCTCTGAATGGCCATGAGTGGCCCAGCCAGAGCCCGAACTTGAACCCAATCGAACATCTCTGGAGAGACCTGAAAATAGCTGTGCAGCGATGCTCACCATCCAACCTGACAGAGCTTGAGAGGGTCTGCAGAAAAGAATGGGAGAAACTCCCCAAATACAAGTGTGCCAAGCTTGTAGTGTCATACCCAAGAAGAATTGAGGATGTCATCCTGCCAAAGGTGCTTCAACAAAGTACTGAGTAAAGGGTCTGAATACTAACGTAAATGTGATGTTTCAGTTTTTTTTCATTTGATACATTTACAACAAAAAAATGAGAAACCTGTTTTGCTTTGTCATTATGGGGTATTGTGTGGAGATTGATGAGTGAAAAAACCAATGTAGTCCTTTTTAGAATAGTGCTGTAACGTAACAAAATGTGGAAAAAGTGAATGGGTCTGATTAGTTTCCGCATGCATTGTAAGCACTCTAAATAGGTCAGGAGCCAGACATGGAGCCTAAGATTGAACAAACATGAATTATTTAGCCTATATTATTTCAAGGCTATAGTCTACAAAGAAATACATTGTGAAGCATTTGCGAGTGCGACACAATAAGCTGGTACGTACATAAAGCTCTCAGCAATTAAACATTTTGTTATATTAATTCATTAAAGTCTATAAATTGCAAATATAGGCTGTGACTTACTTATAATTAAATACATATTAATTGAAAAATTACTTATTAGTGCCTTAGAAACTCGAGTTTGGCCAGTCTGTGGCTTCAGGCTCATGTGATGTGGTGCCTGCAAAGCAGGTCAGCAGCGGAGAATACCCTTCTCACACTTGCAGAGCCACTGTGGATGCTAAACACCCTTTTGGCCAGTCTTGCCAGGCCGGGCAGATGCAGATTTGTTTTTAAAACGTTCTATAGGTTTTTAGGCAAAATAACCCAATCAAAACGGAAAGCTCCTTGAATGTGGGAATATGCCAGGCCTATTGGACCAAAATCAATGATGGCCTATTGTATAGATAATAGAAGAAAAAATGAACGAAACGTTTAAGAGATCAGATTTTTAGTTGATACATACTTTGCTACAATGACACACTTAGTTATCTAACCACCGCCTTCCTTTCTTTTAGCATGTGCACGTAGTAAGTACACCATCATGCTTTCAGGATACGTGTCTTTTCAGATTCCACAATGATTATTTAGTTGTGCACACTACATCGCCGTACTCCCTCTCTTGCTCTTGGTCCTAAATCAAGTGACCTTGATTTAGCACCTGTGTGTTTTATCAGTCTCTTTATGAAAATATTTAGCGAACTCCATGACAGTAGCGAAAGCAAGGGGCTATAGCAGCACACAAGTAGACTACAGATGCATGCCGGGCATGCCCTGAGCTTGTGAAGTGATAACTACTGGAGCGATATTAGAGAGGACGAGAAGGCTGACGCCCCAGACTTTGGGAATCTCACACCGCGCTACTATGGGTGGTGATTCATGCCAGAATTAAGCCTCGTGAAGCTACTGATACCGGTCACCGAGCGTCTTCCTAGCGCTATAAAATAATGCCATGAATTACTGTCAATGGAGACAAGTTTGTTTCTAAGGCGTCAAACTGCCGACACGTTCATGTCACGTGATACGTCATGTAGACGTGGTGTTCACGTCACGTGTCAGTTTGCGTATAAGTTTATTATGAATGATCTTACCATGAACGCCTTAAAACGTCTACATGTGTTACCCGTTACGTGTTAGTTTAAGTGTCTGTTTAGTTCATCAATTTCAGTTGTCGATTTAGCTAAAATAGGCCTATCACCTCGATGCAAAAATTATTAGGCTAGTTGATATCGCAGCCACCATTACTGTGTAGATATGCCTATTTCTCGCATCAATACAAACACAAGGGATTCTTGGTAGCCTAGTGGTTAGTGTTGGGCAAGTAACCAAAAGGTTGCTAGATTGAATCCCAAAGCCGACAAACTTTTTTTGTTTTGCCCGAGCAAGGCAGTCAACCCATTGTTCCCTGGGCGACGAATAAGTGGATTTCGATTAAGGAGGCCCCCGCACCGCTCTGATTCAGAGGGGTTGGGTTAAATGCAGAAGACACATTTCAGTTGAATGCATTCAGTTGTACAACTGACTAGGTATCCCACTTTCCTTTTCTTTGTTGTGGGTAGTCTAGGTCTCTGGTGGCGCATTCAAAACAACTCGGAAGTTGGCAATCTCTGACTTCCGACTTCAGTGCGTTCAAGACAACTGGGAACTCAGGGCAAAAAATTTGCTCAGACTGGGATTTTTGTTTTGAACAGTCATCCAACTCGGAATCTCTGGCACCCCCACTTTTCCACCCCCACTTTACTGGATTAACAGACACATTTACTGTCATCATGCAATCCTTCGTCCATACATTTCTGTGGAAAGCGGGGTTCAAATTGAGGGAGTATGTGAGGATATAGGCCTTGTTATAGAGACGTGCAAAATAATATGCTACCACTTGTTTGCTTAGCTATAGGAAAAGAAACAGTCCAGATTTTATAAAGCGATCTAGGCTTTAACAATGATAAACGCTACGATTATTTCAGCAGTCTACTAGCCTATCGAAAGTCTTGCGCAGCCTTAACTTCTTATGGCTGCAGGGGCAGTATTGAGTAGATGGATGAAAGGTGCACAGAGGTGCCAATATTAAACGGCCTGCTCCTTAGTCCCAGTTGCTAATATATGCATATTATTATTCATATTGGATAGAAAACACTCTGAAGTTTCTAAAACTGTTTGAAGTATGTCTGTGAGTATAACAGAACTCATATGGCAGGCAAAAACCTGATAAGTTCCAATTCCTGTTAGAATTGTTTCTGAGGTTCAG
This sequence comes from Salvelinus sp. IW2-2015, assembly GCF_002910315.2. Classification (NCBI taxonomy): domain Eukaryota; kingdom Metazoa; phylum Chordata; class Actinopteri; order Salmoniformes; family Salmonidae; genus Salvelinus; species Salvelinus sp. IW2-2015. Next base: position 992,039 of record NC_036862.1, on the reverse strand, counting down.
ATTTTCAACCATGCTCTCAATTGAAATGACAGCGAGATATAGATGAGTTTTCACTTCCTACGGCTTCCACTAGATGTCAATAGTCAACAGAACTTTGTCTGATGACTCTAATGTGAAGGGGGGCCGAAGGAGACAGGAATGAGTATTCACTTCCACGGGCTGATCACGCATTCACCATGCGCCTTCACATGAGTAGGACGTCCGTTCCATCGCTCTTCTGAAGTCAATTTAATTTTCCGGTTGGAACGTTATTCAAGATGTATGTTAACAACATTCTAAAGATTGATTCAGTACATCGTTTGACATGTTTCTACTGACTGTTATGGAACTTTTGGACATTTCGTCACGTTATAGTGGAGGCGCTTTATTGACTTTGGAATTGTTTACCGAAGGCGCGAACCAAAGTAGCTAATTGGACATAAATAACGGACATTATCGAACAAATCAAGCATTTATTGTGGACCTGGGATTCCTAGGACTGCATTCTGATGAAGTTCATCAAAGGTAAGGAAACATTTATCATGTATTTTCTGGTTTCTGTTGAGTCCAACATGGCGGCTAATTTGGCTATTGTTCTGAGCCCCGTCTCAGATTATTGCATGATTTGCTTTTTCCGTAAAGTTTTTTTTAAATCTGACACAGCGGTTGCATTAAGGAGAGGTATATCTATAATTCCATGTGTATAACTTGTATTATCATCTACATTTATGATGAGTATTTCTGTTGAAACGATGTGGCTATGCACTATCACTGGATGTTTTTGGAACTAGTGAATCTAACGCGCCAATGTAAACTCAGATTTTTTGTTATAAATATGAACTTTATCAAACAAAACACGCATGTATTGTGTAACATGAAGTCCTATGAGTGTCATCTGATGAAGATAATCAAATGTTAGTGATTCATTTTATCTCTATTTCTGCTTTTTCTGACTGCTATCTTTCGCTGGAAAAATGGCTGTGCTTATTATGGTTTTGTGGTGACCTAACATAATCGTTTGTAGTGCTTTCGCTGAAAAGCATATTTGAAATCGGACACTTTGGTGGGATTAACAACAAGAATACCTTTAAAAAGATATAAGACACATGTATGTTTGAGGAATTTTAATTCTGAGATTTCTGTTTTGAATTTGGCGCCCTGCACTTTATCTGGCTGCTGTCATATCGATCCCGGTAGCGGGATGCAGCCATAAGAAGTTTTAACATCCCAGGAAAATGTGGATGGTTTATTAAATGCTCTGCAATGTAGAACTATGCCTAATGCAAAATACAGAAAAGTTAGAATTAGTGTGGGACTATGCATAGACCAAACAGTTTAACAGAAAAACATTTATTATTCACGAGAATCCCATTGAATCAAGCTATTCATTTCAGTGCAATTGCGTTCTTACGCATATCCTTAGACTAAACAGAACCAAAAACACCCCAGCCTGTTTTGATCACAGATCATGATGAAGCCTGAACATTTAAGCTGTTTTTCATAAATTTAGCCCACAGTTGCCTACAGATTGATACACATGAAGACCTATATTTAATCTGGAATTGACAAACAGAAGCCTGACTAGGATCCCGATTTTCCCCACATCATATTACCAATTAGGCAAAATGTATTCCTATTCATTTGCATAGGCTAACCATTGCGATTAATGTTATTTACCATCTTCTGCTTTTTATGAATAAACAGGCATCAGGGTAAACATAATATAATTTCAATGCCCCCCCCACACACACATTGTTACTTACCTTACAGATCACAAAGTGAACTGATCTCCACTCCATTCATATGCAAATACATTTGATTTATACACTGGCTTGTCTGGCTGGAATGTTTTCATTTTAAACAGGCCTTCCCTTATCTACACTGAAATAATTTTAGTCCTCAATTATGATTAAAAAAAAAATTAATCAGAGCACATTAGTACACCCTTGTGGTTGAATATATATCTATTGTAAGTCTTGATACAATTAATAATGTTGAACTAACAAATACCATCACAAACACCTTATGAAACAGCTGTGAAAACCAATCTAGTAATATTTTTTGATTTAAATACATAACCATTGATATTTTTTTGGTACGCGTGTCAATTTACTTTCAGATTTTTTGTACACTCACATGGCAATCATAGACTGAAATACAGAATTATGGTGTGTGGAATAGAGAGGTGGGTCTTGTGTGGATAGGAGGTTCTGCCTGTCACTTGTTTTTCAACATGTAGTGGACTCAGAGGGAAACTCCAAAGTCCAGGCGCTGCTGACCTCTTTGTTCTGAGTGTTTGCAGTGCTAGTGTTTTTAGCTAATCTGTGCAACCCACATTATGTGCCCCGTATGATAGTTGTCTTGCTCTTTCTTAGCAGATAATGACAACTTGACAATAACAGTAGCTGATGTAATGAAACGTTGGAGGGTGGTTGTTAATGGTAGTGGATCCATGTCTGGGTGTTAGGCAGAACCCCTAGGTCCTGGAGAACAGTTGACCCCAGCTAGGAGCGAAAGAGCACCAAGCTATCCCGGGTCTCGCCTTCCTTTCGTCCTTCTTCTAAACCAAGTAATTCACCCAGATGTCGAAGCACTAGGTCCCCTTGATTCTTCTCAGGTGGCTCTCCTTTTTCTCATGCGCCCTGTTCATGTTCAGTCTCACCTTGACTGATAATAGAAATAAATGCAATTTATATTTCATATTATTACAAATACATCTCTTATATATCTCTTGGAAGGCCAGAAAATAAATTAACAGTGGACAATAATTTTTACCTGGTCAAAAACCTCAACATCCTTCTCAGTCTGTGCCTGAAGGTGGTCTTCGAAGGCGTTCTGATCTGGTTCGACAACTTCCACCACATCAGGTGAAATATCAGTGACCTCAAAGTACATTAAACAAAAACAGCAAAATGAAAACTCTAGGTCAATCCCAAAAAATGTATACACAATAATGTTATATACACAATTGCATTGTTTACATCAGTTAACTGCTGTGGCTCCCCTCCATATAGCAGGCGATAGAGTGAATACTCTGGAGGCCTGGACACTGCTGTGTGGTGTGCAAAGATAATTACCATCAGATTGTCCTTCCACCATTCCTGGTACCCGTCAAGGAACTTTCCCATGGCAGTCCCGTTGGTCCGTTCATCCAAACGGGGAGTCACCATACATCTACACATTCGCATTATATATATAAAACTCACTGTACTATCAGTGTCAATTTCGAAGAAAAAAAAATCTAAATTACTGGACGACTATGCAAAACAATGCTACAACCATTACATTAAGCTGACATTGACTAAAACCAACTAGGCTAAAGCTAACTACTATAGCTAGCATCAAGCTAGCGAACTGTTAAACACAATTTTTTTACAAATATTAACACTAACACATTTTATCGTGACATCGCATATTTACATATATTACCTAAAGTAAACTGAGTCTTTGTTCATAGAAAGTAAAACAAATTGCATCTAAAACGTTGAAAAGAAAAGTACAGAAAGTTTGGACGCCATGTTGATCCTTTCTCGTTCATGTAAACCATTAGCAACCAGTCATTCTCCATAATGAAGACGAAATGTTAAATATCTCACTAACTCACTTCATTGACTTCGCAGCTCCCCTAGCAGCAGTAATTATATACATACATTCAATGCAAATACCTGGGAGGCAAAATAAACGAAATAAAACATAAAAAATATGACCATACATGTATCACAAACACATGGCATATGCTTGAGTACCACCTTGACATCTCTGATCTGCTTGCCTCAATAAATTAATGCTAGAACCAGTGTTGCCAACTAATTTTCAGGGTAAGTTGCTAGAGGCAGGTTGATTTGTGGCTAAAAGTTTCTAAATGACGTTGTGATGTCGTTGCGTGTTGTGATGTTGTGATGTCGATGTCGTTGCGATCATTACGTAGAATACACAATAACGTTACTCAAATTGACTGGCCATCTCGTGCATTTTAGCGTTTGAGTCACTTTTCAAAAGTTGCTCAAAGTTCAAAATACATTTTTAAAAGTAGCTACATTTGTTGCTAGGTGCTGTTTGACAAAATAGTTGACAGGGTAGTCTGAAAAGTTGGTAAATCTAGCAACAAAATTGCTAAATTGACATCACTGACTAGAACATTAGTAGCCAGGATTAGGTATTTCAAATCTAATCAAACTTTATTTGTCACATGCGCCGAATACAAGTGTAGACCTTACCGTGAAATGCTTACTTACAAGCCCTTAACCAACAGTGCAGTTCAAGAAGAGTTTAAGAAAATATATACCAAATAAACTAAAGTAAAAAATCGAATAAAAAATTATAAAAAGTAACATAATAACATAACAATAACGAAACTATATACAGGGGTACACTGTTTTGAGGCGGACTTGCCTATTTATTTTTTTAAACGGTACCGAGTCAGTGTGCGGGGGTACAGGTTAGTTGAGGTAATTTGTACATGTAGGTAGGGGTGAAGTGACTATGCATAGATAATAAACAGCGAGTAGAAGCTTTGTACAAATAAATGGAGAGGGGGTCAATGTAGCAGCAGTGTATCTAGTCTCCTAATAATTGCATAACTGTGCAAGTTAGACAAGTCATCTTTTGTTTGCATGTTTTTTTTATTGAACCTTTATTTTACTAGGCAAGTCTGTTAAGAACAAATTCTTATTTACAATGACGACCTACCCCGGCCAAACCCAAGCCCGGACGACGCTGGGCCAATTGTGCGCTGCCCTATGGGACTCCCAATCACGGCCGGCTGTGATACAGCCTGGAAACAAACCAGGGTCTGTAGTGATGCCTCTAGCACTGAGATGCAGTGTCTTAGATAGCTGCGCCACTCGGGAGTCCCAAGCATGTTTTTTGTTGTTGGTCCTGTCAATGTTGAGTGAACACACATGCCTCAGCACACACAGGTTACTTTGCCTGCTTGCAAATGTGTGCTAAAAGTGGGGATGTTTCATAGTATTTCTGATTATCTTAACTCACCACCACTAATTAACTTTATTTTCAACAGATATCCACAGAACCACGACTGCAATATAGGCCTACACTCAGATAAAAAGGTGTTATCTACGAACTAATTGGATTATTCTGCTGTCCCCATAGGAGAACCCTTTTTGGTTCCAGGAAGAACCCCTTCTGTGTCTAGGTAGAACCCTTTTGGGCTCCATTCCACAGAGGGTTCTACATAGAACCAAAAAGACTTCTACCTGGAACCAAAAAGTTCTCTCCTTTGGTGACAGCCAAAGAACTAGAGGTCGATCGATTATGATTTTTCAACGCCGATACCGATTATTGGAGGACCAAAAAAAGCCGAAACCGATTAATCGGCCGAATTGTATTTATTTATATATATATATATATTGTAATAATGACAATTACAACAATACTGAATGAACACTTATTTTAACTTAATATAATACATCAATAAAATCAATTTAGCCTCAAATAAATAATGAAACATGTTCAATTTGGTTTAAATAATGCAAAAACAAAGTGTTGGAGAAGAAAGTAAAAGTGCAATATGTGCCATGTAAGAAAGCTAAYGTTTAAGTTCCTTGCTCAGAACATGAGAACATATGAAAGCTGGTGGTTCCTTTTAACATGAGTCTTCAATATTTCCAGGTAAGAAGTTTTAGGTTGTAGTTATTATAGGAATTATAGGACTATTTCTCTCTATACGATTTGTATTTCATATACCTTTGACTATTGGATGTTCTTATAGGCACTTTAGTATTGCCAGTGTAACAATATAGCTTCCGTCCCTCTCCTCGCCCCTACCTGGGCTCGAACCAGGAACACATCAACAACAGCCACCTTCGAAGCAGCGTTACCCATGTGTAACGAATGTGAAATGGCTAGCTAGTTAGCGGTGGTGCGCGCTAATAGCAATAGCCTTTCAATCGGTGACGTCACTTGCTCTGAGACCTTGAAGTAGTAGTTCCCCTTGCTCTGCAAGGGCCGCGGCCTTTGTGGAGCGATGGGTAACGATGC
>NC_036862.1:859995-981857 GCF_002910315.2 Salvelinus sp. IW2-2015 | reverse complement strand
CGCTAACTAGCTAGCCATTTCACCCATCGGTTACACCCAGCCTAAACTCGGGGAGTTGATAGCTTGAAGTCATAAACAGCTCAATGCTTGAAGCATTGCGAAAGTAAGGCTGGCAAAACGCACGAAAGTGCTGTTTGAATGAATGCTTACGAGGCTGCTGGTGCCTACCATCTTCTGTCAGACTGCTCTATCAAATAATAGACTTAATTATAACATATAATACACAGAAATACGAGCCTTAGGTCATTAATATGGTCGAATCCGGCAAACTATCATCTCAAAAACAAAACTTTTATTCTTTCAGTGAAATACGGAACCGTTCCGTATTTTATCTAACGGGTGGCATCCATAAGTCTAAATATTCCTGTTACATTGCACAACCTTCAATGTTATGTCATAATTACGTAAACTTCTGGCAAATTAGTTCGCACGACCAGGCGGCCAAACTGTTGCATATACCCTGACTTTGCGTGTCAAGAGAAGTGAACACAATTTCACCTGGTTAATATTGCCTGCTAACTCTGAATTTCTTTTAGCTAAATAGCAGGTTTAAAAATATAACTTCTGTGTATTAATTTTAAGAAAGGCATTGATGTTTATGGTTGGTACAGTCGTGCAACGATTGTGCTTTTTTTCGCAAATGCGCGTTTGTTAAATCATCCCCAGTTTGGTGAAGTTGGCTGTCTTTGTTAGGAAGAAATAGTCTTCACACAGTTCGCAACGAGCCAGGCGGCCCAAACTGCTGCATATACCATGACTCTGTTGCAAGAGAAGTGACACCATTCCCTAGTAAAAAAGAAATTCATGTTAGCAGGCAATGTTAACAAATATGCAGGTTTAAAAATATATACTTGTGTATTGATTTTAAGAAAGGCATTGATGTTAATGGTTAGGTACACGTTGGACAGAAACAACAGTCCTTTTTCGCGAATGCGCACCGCATCGATTAATAGCAACGCAGGACCACATGCTAGATAAACTAGTAATATCATCAACCATGTGTAGTTAACTAGTGATTATGATTGATTGTTTTTTATAAGATAAGTTTAATGCTAGCTAGCAACTTACCTTGGCTTCTTACTGCATTCGCGTAACAGGCAGGCTTCTCGTGGAGTGCAATGTAAAGCAGGTGGTTAGAGCGTTGGACTTGTTAACTGTAAGGTTGCAAGATTGAATCCCCGAGCTGACAAGGTAAAAATCTGCCGTTCTGCCCCTGAACAAGGCAGTTAACCCACCGTTCCTAGGCCGTCATTGAAAATAAGAATGTGTTCTTAACTGACTTGCCTAGTTAAATAAAGTTTTTTTTTAAATTCAGCCAAAGCATATTGCTTTCTCACATTTTAGGCATCCAGCTGAGGCCTTGGATGGATCATGTTACACTGAGATGGGCACAGGGGTATATGTACAATCATTTTTAGTAGTTGAACAGGAGAAGAGGATGTGGTTACTTGTGGAGGGAGAGCAGTGAGGGTGGTGGTTGAGCACCTGCAGTGAAGCTGGTTGGCTGGCTCGTCACATCTTGACTAAAAGAAAGAGATTTAGAAATTAGCTTCGCTCAGGTCATTGTGGAATGATAACCTACTTCTGGTGGCCTGGATTGGATGGAAGCATTGCGATGAAAGCGAAAACATGTTCCTCATGTCAGAAGGTTCGCAAAGTACATCAACGTTCACCTCTTCATCCGTGGGATTGACCGGAAGAGGCGTGGCAACTCATACACATGGACTTCACAGTTCCATTCAAAGACGGAATGTTTCTCATGGTAGTGGATGCTCAAAGTAAGTGGCCAGAGCTTGTCATCTTGAGGTCTACTACTGCAGGGAAGACCATTGAGATGCTTGGAGGTGTTTAGTTGGTTCGGATCGCCACTCCAACTCGTTAGCAACAACGGACCGCAGCTACTGTCCCAAGAATTGGCTACAATCCTACAGGTGAATGGCGTACAGCACATCAGGTCTGCACCATATCATCCATCTACCAACGGGCTGGCGGAGAGGATCATACAGACCATGAAACATTAAAAGCGTCTCAGGATCAAGGGACACTGCACCCAATGCTTGAACAGCTTCCTAGTATCCTACAGGAAGACACCTCACACAACCACCAAGGCTTCGCCTGCATCGCTACTCATGAAGAGATAGCTACACACAAGCTTCGACCTACTCAAACCTCCGAAAGCAAATGAGACAATACTACAGTTTACTATAGTACTTACTATATAATTCTGTAATAAACTGTAGTATACTGTAGAATATTATACTACACACTGTAGTATTTCTCGATCCTAGTAGTACTTAGTATAGCATTTTGTAGTATACTGTAGAATACTGTTGTAAATACTAAAGTATTATCCACAAAAACACTGTAAATACTACAGAAATGTCTGCAAAACCACTTCCATCCGCAAAAACACAATTGTTTTAGCTATAGTAAATACTACAGCATTTAATTTGCTATACCCTGCACATTCCCCTCCCCCATATCCCAATTTGTGCCACCCGTAAGTGAGAAACCTACATGCCCAGTATAGACCATATATTGTGTTCCCTACAGGTTATAGAAAAGAGCAGAAGCTCTGAACTACGTTCAGAACCCAGTCCTTACCTACCTGTTATGGAAAATGTGCTCTTTTAGTATTTCTCCAGTATGTTTCCTCAAGGACAAAGACCACCACTTCTATATCAAAGATAATTAAACGGAAACACTTTAGTAAATACTACAGTAATGTCCCTAAAAACTACAGTATACTATAGTCTGCAAAAACACTACAGTAAAACCTACAGTATGCTACAGTTCACAAAACCAATGCAGTTATTACTATAGTATACTCCAGTAAATACTACAGTTATTTCACTTTTGTGTTTTGTCGGACTTCAGTCCCCACAAGACCACAGTGAATACTATAGTAAAGTCTGCAAAAACACTACAGTGAATACTATAGTATTCATACCATAGTATACACTATAGTATTTTTTTTTGTGGGATGTCAACAGGAGAGCTAAGTCAAACGTCGTGAACAAAGAGCAAGGAACTACCTTGGCTAGGAACTACCTCAACGGACCAAAGTGGGTTCCTGCTACAGTCATTGCTCAGATTGGTCCTGTGTTCCTACACTGTCCAGACTGCAGAGGACTGTTGTTCATAATTGGACTATTTGTGTAAAGGGGGAGGAGATGTTGTATATAAAGGTTGTACCTCCGTACATACCTTAGTTGTATGTAGTAGTACTTGGTACCGTACCTACCTTAGTTGTATGTAGTAGTAGTTAGGTACCGTACCTACCTTAGTTGTATGTAGTAGTACTTAGGTACCGTACCTACCTTAGTTGTATGTAGTAGTACTTAGTACCGTACCTACCTTAGTTGTGTGTAGTAGTACTTAGGTACCGTACCTACCTTAGTTGTATGTAGTAGTACTTAGGTACCGTACCTATCTTAGTTGTGTGTAGTAGCTATTAGGTACCGTACCTACCTTAGTTGTGTAGATAGTACTTAGGTACCGTACCTACCTTAGTTGTGTGTTAGTAGTACTTAGGTACCGTACCTACCTTAGTTGTGTGTAGTAGTTACTTAGGTACCCGTACCTACCTTAGTTGTATGTAGTAGTACTTAGGTACCGTACCTACCTTAGTTGTATGTAGTAGTACTTAGGTACCGTACCTATCTTAGTTGTATGTAGTAGTAGTACTTAGTTGTATGTAGTAGTACTTAGGTACCGTACCTACCTTAGTTGTATGCGCAAAGCGTCATGGGTGTTGAATGTTGAACTGATCAGTGGTGGGAAAAGTACTCAATTGTAATACTTGAGTAAAAGTAAAGATAACAGAACAGAAAATGACTCAATTAAAGTGAAAGTCACCGAGTACGACTTCAGTATTTTTACCTAGTTACTTTACACCACTGGAACTGGTCCCCGTCTCACGTTCCATCATTATTGAATTGTTATAAAGACGTGGTTATGAAGCCCACGAGACATGTTAATCACATACATTGCCAAAGCAAACATAAAGAAACATATCAAATCTCTCTCTCCCTCACAGGAAGCTGTACAAGGCGGAGAAGTTGCCCTCCCACTCCTTTGAGATTGACCATGAGGACGTGGACAAGGATGAGGTCAGGCCTGTTTTCATGGATCATATTCCCTTTAAATGCACTACTTTTGAACAGGGCCCATATGGCTCTGGTCAATAGCATTGCACTATGTAGGGAATAGGGTGTCATTCGGGACGTAGCCTGAGTATGATGAATAGTCAGAGGCCATTGATTAGCCCTACTGTTAAACTGTCATAATGCACGTCTGCTCGCATATTTCTACTCTGTTGTTTTTGGTCGAGGTCCATTGAGTACAAGCTTAATTCAATTGAATTCAACTGAGCCAGAATCAATGGCTCTCCAAAAACAATATCCTCTATGGCTCATCCAGGTTCGGCTCTGTTACAGCAGGTGTATGTTCATGACAAATTAGGCATCATAGAATGAAACGGAAGAAGAAAGTATTATATTGTATCTCGATGACATATTTAGACCTTGGTTATTGAGACATAGTTGTGCACCCTTTGTAGTGCACTACTTTTGACCAGAGCCCTATAAAGTTAGTGCGTTTCATAGAGAGTAGTTTGCCACGTGGGATGTACCCATCGAGGCTGATTTTAAAGATGCCTGTTTTGGTTTTTGCAGGACACAACGTCTTTGTCCTCGTCTAAAGGAGGGGGAGGAGGAGGAGGGATCGGTGTGTTCCGATCGGGATGGCTCTATAAAGGGAACTTCAACAGCACTGTCAACAACAGCATCACTGTTCGGGTGAGGAAGTGTGCCACAGACTCCCCCACAATACCCCCCCCCACTCTCAATTAAATTCAAAGGGCTTTATTGGCATGGGAAACATACACTATATATTGAAAGTATGTGGACACCCCTTCAAATGAGTGGATTTGGCTATTTCAGCCACACCCGTTGCTGACAGGTGTATACAATCGAGCACACAGCCTTGCAATCTCCATAGACAAACATTGGCAGTAGAATGGCCTTACTGAAGAGCTCAGTGACTTTCAATGTGGCACCATCATATGATGGTGTAAAGCTCGCTGCCATTGGACTCTGGACCCGTAGAAACTCGTTCTTTGGAGTGATGAATCACATGTCACCATCTGAAAGTCCGACGTGCGAATCTGGGTTTGGCGGATGCCAGGAAAACGCTACCTGCCCCAATGCATAGTGCCAACTGTAAAGTTTATTGGAGGAGGAATAATGGCCTGGGGTTGTTTTTCATGGTTTGGGCTAGGCCCCTTAGTTCCAGTTATGAGAAATCTTAACGCTACAGCACACAATGACATTCTAGATGATTCTGTGCTTCCAACTTTGGGGCAACAGTTTGGGGAAGGCCTTTTCCTGTTTCAGCATGACAATGCCCCTGTGCACAAATTGAGGTAAATACAGAAATGGTTTGTTGAGACCGGTGTGGAAGAACCTGACTGGCCTGCACAGAGCCCTGACCTCAACCCCATCGAACCCTTTTGGGATGAATTGGAACGCCGACTGCGAGCAATATCGGTGCCCGACCTCACTAATGCTCTTGTGGTTAGATGGAAGCAAGTCCCCGCAGCAATGTTCCAACATCTAGTGGAAAGCCTTCCCAGAAAAGTGGAAGCTGTTATAGCAGACCAACTCCATGTTAATGCCCATGATTTTGGAATGAGATGTTCGACGAGCAGGTGTTCACATACTTGTTGTAGTGTATGTTTACATTGCCAAAGCAAGTGAAATAGATTACAAACAAAAGAGACATTTTCAAATTCTTTGTGGTTCTGTCTCTCGTGCTCTCTCTATGATGCCTGTCTTCCTCTCGCTCTGCCTCTTGCTCTCTCTGTCTGTCTCTCTCTGTCTCTGATGCCTGTACTCCTCTCTTCTCCACCATCTTTTTTTTCCCTCGTCGTAGGACTTTTTCCTACTACATTCCTCTTTCTCTCACACACACACTCTCACACACACACATTTCTTGACTCTCTCTTCTCTCTATCGTCTCACTCTTTTCCTGGTCTCCCTCTCAGCCTCTCCCTCCCATTCTGTCTTCTGAAAAAGCAGACTCTTAGTCAGACCGGCCCTGCAGGGTCCTGGCACTTTTTTATGACCTCATCAGTCCCCTGTGGCTTTAAGTTATGGCCTGTCTCTTCTAAAGAGACTCTGTGTTAATGTAGAGCACCACTGGCCCAGGCCATGTCCAATTTACTGTCACACGGGTTACATATTCAGTGGCTGCGTCCCAAATGGTACCCTGTTCCCTATGTATTGCACTACAACTTACCTTTATACAGAGCCCTACCCATAGGGCCCTGGTCAAAAGTAGTGCATTTTATAGGGAATAGGGTGCCATTTGGGACAGAACCTCCGATCACGTACTGTAGTGACACGTTCAGTGATGAACGGAGGGTGTTATTGTCTGGGTTAGGGTGACTACGTCTTTATTGCCTGTAATTGATTTTGATGGGGTTGTATTTTTATTTTGACGTCCTTGTAGTCGTTCAAGAGGAGGTACTTCCAGCTGACACAGCTGACTGATAACTCCTACATCATGAACTTTTACAAAGATGAAAAGATCTCCAAAGAACCCAAGGGCTGCATCTTCCTGGACTCGTGTACCGGTGTGGTTCAGGTGGGTAGACGATGATGGAGTCCCAATAGACTGTGAAATTAGATTTGCACACACATTCGGGCACACACACACACGTGCGCATGCACAAATACATACACACACCACACATATAGATTGACACACTTGCTAGCTGTAGAACGCCACTGGCACACATTAAAACCAGTTCCCTATAGACTATCCAATCGAGGAGCTCGGAGTGTTGCAACTTTCCCTAGCTAAGACTCTTGAGAGGAAATAAACTGAACAAAAATATAAACGCAACACTCCGAGTAAAGTGTTGTGTTGGTAAAGTGAAGTAAAGTGTTGGTCCCATGTTTCATGAGCAGAAAAACAAAATCCTAGAAATGTTTCATACGCTCTAAAATATTATTTCTCTCACAGATTTGTTTACAACCCTGTTTGTGAGCAGTTCTCCTTTGCCAAGATAATCCATCCACCTGACAGGTGTGGCATATCAAGAAGCTGATTAAACAGCTGAGGAGTATTTCTGTCTGTACTAAAGCCCTTTTGTGGGGGAAAACTCATCCTGATTGGCTGGGCATGGCTCCCCAGTGGGCGGGCCTATGCCCTCCCAGGCCCACCCATGGCTGCACCCTTGCTTAGTGATGGGAAATCCATAAATTAGGGACTAATTCAAGTATTTTAATTGACTGATTTCTACTGTAACTCAGTAGAAACGTTTTTTCTTCAGTATAGGTGTAGTCAGGTCTATAAATGCAGCAGGAAGGCTACCAAAGAACTCTTAACTGCATCCCAAATGGCACTGAATTTCCTTACATAGTCCACTACTTATGACCAGAGCCCTATGGGTTATTGTAACACAATGTTACAATACGGATACGATACGGTAAGATACGATAGGAGATTTCACAGACGCAGCTAGTCGTGCACCACCCAAATGCACAAAATTCCCTCATTTACTAGACTTGTCTGTCAAAGCACTGTGCGAACTAACACTAACCAAAACACCCCCTGTAGAACAACCGTCTGAGGAAGTACGCCTTTGAGCTGAAGATGAACGAGGTGACGTACTTCGTGCTGGCGGCGGAGAGCGAGCAGGACATGGAGGAGTGGATCAGTACCTTGACCCGGATCCTTCAGATCAGCCCCAACGACGGCCCCACCCCACTGACGCAGCTGGACCGTAAGAATGTAGACCTCATCGACACACGGCATGGTGAGTACTCTGGACCTCCATACAGATTCAGGATCAGCTTCCCCTCCCCCAATCCTAACCGTTACCATTAGTGGGGGAAATGCTAAACTCACCCAAGATCAGTGTCTAGATGCAACTTCACCCTACATCTACTCTGGACCTGGTTCCGGTTTATTTGGACACCGAGTAGTAAAACATTTCGCAACGGATAATGAGAAAAAGTGTTTCTTATTTTGACGGGCCCAGATAGTACCTCACTTCATATTGAACCGTTTTTCTTCCGTGTGCCTACTGAACACGACCCTGATGATGAGAAGAGACACACGCATCGTAACGTGTCCTGAAAACAAGACTTGAAAACAACATCTTAAGGAAGATGTTCCCTGACCGTTTGCTGTCTCCCCCCCAAATTTTTTTTTAATGTAGTATCACTGAGTTTCATAGAAAATAACTTATGGGAGCAGCAAATGCTGAGTGGACATATTCCTCTTTTTTTTCTACTTAGATCCTGACACCCAAGCCTCATAGCCCCAGAGCGGGAGAGGAAAGAGTAGAGGAGAGGAGTTTCGAATATAGATTAGAATATGCCCACCAGAACCCTAGCCTGGTTCCAGATCTGTTTGTGCTGTCTAGCCAACTTCTTATGTATTCGGCTTGACAATGACCATAGGAGTTGGTAAGACAGCACAAACAGACCTGGGACCAGGCTATCATATCCCTCGGGTTGATTACAGAACCATAACAGTGAAATAACATCATACTTAACGAAGTGGCGGAACACATTTGCTGTAGTTGAAGTCTGGTATTCATAATGGCTGTAGGATATTCTGCCATGGCTAAGTTGAGACTTAATGTGCGGTGACTTGATCCTCATTGTTAGTGTTCCAGCAGGAGATTAGACCGGACACAAGGCAAAACACTCCACCTTGGTTTTTATAGCTTAAACGTAGTTATAAAAATAAAAAAATCCTCGGTGTGGAATATAACCAAACAAATTGCACACACCGCCCTGGACCATGGAGAATTGAGGTTGTGAAAACGACTACGAATGACGTAATAGCCGTAGTCATCATGGTTCTGTGTTCACGGTACTAGCATGATGTTAAATCAAGTCCGGTGTACTAACTGACCTGAGCCTTATTAGCCATTAAGCTCCATATAATATCACCTGGAGGTGGTGTGGTGTACAGTTTCATCAGCCGCGCTGGCCGGTGGAGCTCCCAGGGCTAATCCAGAAACGAACAACAAGTCATGCTTAGTTAGTTACTATCCTGGAGTAGGAGTAGTGGGGGCTATTCAACAGTCTGATGATCTGGGGGTAGAAGCTGTTTGCCATTCTGTTAGTTTGAGCCATGATGCTCTTGTATTGCCCGTGTCTGAGTGATGAGTGATGGTGCTCCTGTAGAACACTGTTTGGGCCCTTGGGGACAGGCTTCATTTCTTCAGCCTCCTGACAGTTGTAAAAAACAACATTTTGTTGAATAGGCCTCTTAAAATGAGACCGTAATTAAAATGTTCAACATAGGTATCTTTCAAAATTCTGTAGTATAATGTAAGAAGTCTTAAAAACACTAAAGAAGTAAAGAAAAGGCCTTATTCATCACAGTGTCCATGTGGTTTGACCATTTCAGCTCCTCTGAGATGCAGTGGCGGTTCTGGGGGGGGGGGGGCAGTGCCCCTGTGACAACAATTTTGGACCCCCTTGTGGCCCTCCTAAATGTGGAGTATGAAATCATTTTTACATAACACATTTTTGCTATCGTTCTTTTTTTAAATCCGTTATGAGACAGTGGCAACGATGATGATTATGAACATGGTCTTTTGCCTGCTAATGCCTGCAATGCAGTGAAGAAAACGATATGACAACAATAACGTCTAATGTAACTGGCCCCTCTAACAGTACAACTGGCCCCAGCTTGGCCCCCCCAGTTGAAATGGTCTAGAACCGCCACTGCTGAGATGTCTAATCGTTTCATTCCGAACAGAACCACTGTTCTGACCAGAAAAATAAAGTTCTGAACCTTTTAAAATAACAGTTCTCTTCTGGAGCAGTATGGATCACTTTTGTTCCCGGTTCCATTTCGGTTCCTTGAAAAATGACTTGTTTTCGGTTCTGTTCCCTGAACCGGTTCCAACCCTTGGGACGAGGTAATGTTGCCGACCTTCACCACCTGGGTGCGGCCTGTCAGGAAGTCCAGGACCCACTTGCATTGGGAGGAGTTCAGTCCCAGGGCTGTGAGCTTTATGGTGAGCTTAGAGAGCACTATGCTATTGAAGGCCGAGCTGTAGTCGATCAACAGCATCCTCACATATGCATTCTTCTGGTCCAGATGGGTGAGGGCAGTGTGCAGTGCAATGGCGATTTCGTCGTCCGTGGATCTGTCGGGACGGTATTCGAATTCGAGAGGGTGGAGTGTGTCAGGGGAGGGAGGAGGTTATGTGGTCTTTGACTCTCGAAGCACTTCAGGATGACGGAAGTGAGTGCTACGGGACGGTAGTCATTCAGTTCAGTTACTTTCCCTTTCTTGAGCACAGAGATGATGGCTAGAGAGAGTTTGAAAATGTCAGGAAACACAACAACTAGCTGGTCTGCACATGCTCTGAGGGCGCGGCTAGGGACGCCATCTGGGCTGCCAGCTTTGCGAGGGTTAACACGTTTGAATGACTTACATTTGATTTATTTATCTTATTTTACCTTTAATTAACTAGGCAAGTCAGTTAAGAACATATTCTTATTTTCAATGACGGCCTAGGAACAGTGGGTTAACTGCCTTGTTCAGGGGCAGAACGACAGATTTTTACCTTGTCAGCTCAGGGATTCGATCTTGCAACCTTTCGGTCCAAGTCCAACGCTCTAACCACTAGAGCGTTGGACTTGAACTTCCTCCTACCGTAAGCACGTAGCCCTTGTTGTCCTCAGGGGCTCTCCTCGGCAGCTCAGAGTCGTTTTGCACGAACCGTGAGAAAAAGGTGTCTAGCTGTCTTTTTGTCATCCGTGATCGTTAGAAACCCCTGCCACATACGCCTCGTATCCGACCCGCTGACTTGCTCCTCCACTTTCTCCCTATACTTGTGTCTCGCCATCTTGATCGATCTTCGTAGGTCGTATTTGTTCTGTTTAACCATGCAATGAGAGAAGAGGTGCAGCATCAGCAGACCTAATACACATGCAGGGCTCTGCACCACTTCTGCTCTTTCTGTCTTTTTCTCTCTCTCTCTCTCTCTCTCTCTCTCTCTCTCTCTCTCTCTCTCTCTCTCTCTCTCTTTCTTTCTTTCCTCTATTCCCCCTTCCCCTCTCTTCTCTCTCTCTCCCTCCTACCCACCCCCCTGAAGAAAACAGCTGTCTATTTCCATTCCTCTCTTTGTGTGGGGCCTCTTTTACAGTACCACATAAAAGGTTGACCTACACTAGCTGAATGGAGGGATGGTAGTGAAAGGATAAACACATACAGTAAGCTCCATTAGAGGCCAGGGAAGGCCAGTGTGAGAGAGAGAGAGAGAGCGCTCCCCTACTCCCCCTCTCCTCCCCACCTCTACCCCWCTCAGAACACACTCAGGTATGGCGGCTTCCATGACAACAGCCTTGCAGTCTCCCTCTCATTCTATAGCCGTCATTGAAGACCAGAGGAAATGAGCCAATATTAAAAACAAGAATGGTAGACATGAATTTCACCGGAGGTATTGACTGTAACTGTCTGTCTCTTTCCCCACCAGACGTCTGTGATCTGTCTCTAAGCGACGTGTGTTTACCTGAGAATGAAGAGACGACAGAGAGCGGCATCAACCCTGAGCTGGCYAAGGTGGGTGTGTGGAGATGTAATTTGACCCGTAAAAATGATCAATGCTTCTACTTGTATTATGCTAATTTCAAATCTAATTGTATTTGTCACATGCGCCGAATACAACAGGTGTAGGTAGACCTTACAGTGAAATGCTTACTTACAAGCCCTTAACCAACAATGCAGTTTTAAGAAAATACCAACAAAAAAAGGCAATAGATAAGAATAACAAATGATTAAAGAGCAGCAGTAAATAACAATAGCCGGGCTATATACAGGGGGTACCGGTACAGAGTCAATGTCAATGTGTGGGGACACATGTGTCGAGGTAATTGAGGTAATATGTACATGTAGGTAGAGTTATTAAAGTGACTATGCATAGATAATAACAGAGAGTAGCAGCAGCGTTCCATAGGGTGGATGGGGGGGGGGTGCAATACAAATAGTCTGGGTAGCCTTTTGATTAGCTGTTCAAGAGTTTTATGGCTTGGGGGTAGAAGCTATTTAGGAGCCTCTTGGACCTAGACTTGGTGCTCCGGTACCATTTGCTGTGCGGTAGCAGAGAGAACAGTCTATGACTAGGGTGGCTGGAGTCTTTGACAATTTTTAGGGCCTTCCTCTGACACCGCCTGGGATAGAGGTCCTGGATGGCAGGAAGCTTGGCCCCGGTGATGTACTGGGCCATACGCACTACCCTCTGTAGTGCCTTGCGTTTGGAGGCCGAGCAGTTGCCATACCAGACAGTGATGCAACCCGTCAGAATGCTCTCGATTGTGCAACTGTAAAACCTTTTGAGGATCTGATGAACCATGACAAATCTTTTCATTCTCCTGAGGGGGAATAGGTTTTGTTGTGCCCTCTTCACGACTGTCTTGGTGTGCTTGGACCATGTTAGTTTGTTGGTGATGTGGACGCCAAGGAACTTGAAGCTCTCAACCTGCCCCACTACAGCTCCGTCGATGAGAATGGGGGCGTACTCGGTCCTCCTTTTCCTGTAGTTCTCCTTTAGTACATATTCTGTATATTCTGTATTTTATTTGTGGGGATATCTTCTCTCTTTCTCTCTCTCTCAGTATTTCTCTGAAACTGAGGAGGTGGTCCGATCGGCCAGAAGAGAAGAGAGGCTCAACCTGTTCTCCCTGGACCCTGACACCCCGGTAGGTAGTGTTTAGGGGTTTATAGCCTGACACTGTAGGTACACTATAGGGGTTAACACACCTTGTGCAGAACTGTTGCTGGTACAGTACTGCACAATTCACCTGTTAATTAAGTACTGTTAGGTCAGGGATGGTAATCTCTGTCCCAGGAGGGCCTCTGTGTCTGCAGGCTTCTGGTCCAGACCCGTGCTTATACACCACATTCAACTTCAGCCCACTGCCCACTGATAGTCCAATTGTGTGTCCCTCCTCTGGTGCTGTCTGGTTGTGTGTCAGGTGTTGAGGAGTCCGCGGGAGGAGTACCCTAGGGGTGAGGGCCCCCCAATCCGTCCCTTCGAGGAGAAGCTGGGGAGGAGGCTGATGATCGCCTGTGGATCCCTCAACCTGACGCTGCAGGGCTGCATCAATGAGACCGAGGCTGGTCCTGTCACCAACGTGAGACCCCCTTAAAACCTCAAGTACACCACCATCTCACGCACACACGCACAGTTCTCCGCAGCTTAAAGGTAGACTTAGCATGATGGCTTTGGAACTAACAGCGCCGCAGTTATTGAGATGAGCTCATGCGTTACATAACTGATAGTGCTCAATGGTCAAAACACTTTTCACTCTGTTGTTTACTGTGCCGCGATGGATGATCCTAGATCAGATATTGAGTGCAGTGGTCACTGGAAAAATGAATAGCGTTACTTTTTTTGAATGATTTGCTTGGTGCAATACGCATTCGCTAACGTGTACGGGAGTAGGAATAAGAGAAGGTTTGAATAGTAATCAACCTGCCTACAAATTGTTTGAAGTACAGTAGAACAACATAGCAAGCATGTCAAAGGTGTGTGCTAGAAAACATTGGTGAAGCCCTGGTGCTCATCACATGTAATGTATCCCCATCAGATTGAGCCCTTCTTTGTGACTGTGGCCCTGCTGGATGTGCGTGAGGGGAGGAAGGTGTCGGCCGACTTCCATGTTGACCTGAACCACGAGACGGTGCGTCAGATGCTGGGCGGGGCTGGGTCGGGAGGGCCCGGGGCGGGGCAGGAGAATGGACTGAGCTCCCCTGCAGAGAAGAGACCTGGAGACTGTCATCTCAGCCTGGACCTGGACGACTGGCTCCGTTTCCCCAAACAGGTAGGCTACAGCAACGCTCCGGAGGAAGTTTCCCCAAGGGGCAAATCTAGGATCAGTTTCAGCAACGAAGAGGGGATGGGGCAGAACTGGGAATGTCATAGGGAGATAAGAGAGATACTTACTCCTTTCTTTTGCGTGTGTGTACGCAGGCCATCTTCTCAGTGACAAACCCCCACACGGACATTGTTCTAGTGGCGAGGGTGGAGAAGGTGCTGATGGGAAATATTGCCGTGGGAACAGAGCCGTACATCAAAAACACAGACTCCAGCAAGGTGACGCAACTCTACATCACAGTTAAATTCTCTCTAACTACCACCCCTCACCTTTATAGCCTATTACCTATGGGTAGGTTAGCAAAATTCGGGTAACTTTCCCCAAATTCCAATTTTTTCCAGAAATGTATTTATTTATTTAATTGAAGTTTTGCGGGATGGAGTCTCTTGAGATGCACAATCTCGTTTTCAAGTGTCCAAAAAAAACGTACAATACTTAGAAACAAGAATAATATGGCAACAATAATGAAAAACTAAAACTTACATTAACAGCTAAAAAAAAGAAAGAAATTCTAATAGACTTGCAACTAATAAAAACTACAAATCTAGGTTAGAGCTATCTCGGAATCAGGAGGTAATAAGCAGAAAATCTATGAATCCTCCAACTAGGAAAAAATGTGACATTTGGGGAAATTACAGGAATTGTGTAACTCTACTTTTGGACAATCTATTATGGAACATAAGTTGAGGGAGTTGGTGTGTAGAACAATGTACAGTAAAACACCGCTTGTTTCCCCCAGGCCCTTAGTAGGGAAACAGCGGTATGCACAACCTTTACCAGGGTCTTTCCAGTGAGATTTCTTGTAAAGCTCTATTTAAATTCCCCTTAATCACACAGGAAATCAGATGGTTTGGAAATACATTTTTCCTCATAGATTTTCCAAGATTCTTTTCCAAGATGCCCCCATAGAATTCCACGGAGTGAAATCCTGGCGTATGTTTGGGAAGTTGAGTGGATGAACAGACGGGAGCGCTGCGCCTCCTGCCAGGTTCATGACACACCCCTGTTGATTTAGACTTGCAATTTATCTACGTCGAGGATCATTTATTTCTGTTTTCCGAAACCCACCGGCAGACTTCAAGAATATCAACAATGCTGCCCCTTTTTAAAGTAATGTTTCCTTCTCTCTGACTCTCACTCTCTTTCTCTCTCCCCCACTCTGCACCCCTCTCTCTCCATCTCTCTCTCTCTCTGTTCCTGTCCCTTTGAAGACGGTTCAAAAGATGCTGAAATCCAACAAGCAGTTCTGCAGTAAACTGGGGAAGTACCACATGCCCTTTGCCTGGTGCATCAGGTGAGGGACACTGAGCCACACTGTGTTTTCTGGTATCCTACTCACTCCATATCCAATTACCTTTTCTCCCTTAATGATCAAACTGCATCACACGGATGTCTATAAAGGTGTAGGTAATTGATAAGTATCTTACACTCTAAACTATTTTCCTGTCTGTCTGTCTTGTCTGTGCATCCGTCCATCTATCTGTCTCGTTTGTTCTGCCTGTCTGTCTTGTCTTTCTGTCTGTCTCAGGTCTGTGTTTAAGGACAACCAGGGGACGGTGGACCGGGAGTCTCGCTTCTCGCCCCTCTTCAAACAGGAGAGCAACAAGATCTCCACCGAAGATCTCATCAAGCTGGTGTCTGAGTACAGGAGGTAGGGCACCGAAAAGACATCAAGATTGCGTCCCAAATGGCCTATTCCCTATTTAGTGCACAACATTTGACCAGAGCCCATAGGGCTCTAGTTGAAAGTAGTTTACTATATAGGGAATAGGTTGCCATTTGGGATGCAAATACTGTCAGTTCAACCAATGGTCCAGATCCCTTTTTAGGTCATAATTAGGTTGTAGAGTTTGTCATGACCACCTAACCTGACCTGGAAAACTCCTGGCCCTAGTCATAGGGTGCTCACTGCTCACCCATTCCTTGGCTCTCTCTGTATCTTTGCAGGGCTGAGAAGACCAGCAAACTGCAGACCATTCCAGGGAACCTGGACATCACAGTGGACTATGTCCCTATGGAGCATCCAAGTTAGTCCAACACTTTTATGTTCTCTTTTTTTTCTCTTTCTCACTTCGACAACCCTCATGTCTCCCTTTCTCGTTCTCTCTCTCTCTCTTTCTTTTCTCTTTCCCTCTCTCTCTGTACCTCTCGCCTCTTTATCTCTCTTTCTACCCCTCCCTCTCTCCCTCTCCCTCTCTCTCTCTCTCTACTGTTGATAGCCATCAGTGTTACAGGTATTACAAATGTCTTCTCTCTCTCTTTCGCTCTCTCTTTATTTTCTCTCTCTCTCTCTCTCTACGCTCCCCTCTCCATCTCTATTTCTACCCCTCTGTCTCCCTCTCGCTTTACTGTTTCTCTATCTCTCTTTCTACCTCTCTCTCTACCTCTCTCTCTACTTTTGATAGCCATCAGTGTTAATGTATTAAATATGTCCCCTCTCTCGTCTCTTTCTCTCTCTTGCTCTCTTCTCTCTCTCTCTCTCTCTCTCTCTCTTCTCTCTCTCTCTCTCTCTGTCTCTCTGTCTCTCTCTCTCTGTCTCTCTGTCTCTCTCTGTCTGTCTGCAGACTGTGTGACGTCATCCTATGTGCCCGTCAAGCCCTTCGGGGACTGCAGCCAGCACCAGGCCACCGTGGAGGTGGAGGAGTTTGTCCAGGACTCCACCAAGTTCACCCAGCCACACCACGTCTACAAGAACCACGTCTACATCTACCCCCGACACCTCAAATACGACAGCCAGAAGAGCTTCGCCAAGGTACCGTACACACCCAAACCCACACACCACTTACATTTTTTTTTTTAAATGATTTATTATTAACCCCTCCACCAGGAGGATAAATATCTTCGTTTTTTTTACAGCTTTTCTGCCACATATACATACATTTTACATATACATTTTACATATACATGGTACTTTTATATAAAGCAGTCACATAACAATAATACATTACCAAAACATAAGCTCTTTAATCCCACCCCCTCAGCCACTCTCAGCCCATCCCACCTATCACCATAGACCTTGTTTGGTTTCCATGTACCATATATTTTTCAATTGTGCTGTGATGTTTTACAAAACAAATGTACCTTTCTAATCACATATTATCCACAGATTGTGAGCTAAAGATGAAAACCTTTCCTACGAGTATTATTATATTATTTATTGACTGACTATGGCTTTCCAGATCGCCCAACACTGCTATTTGTAATGTTAATTTTAAGTGCATGTTGATTTTTTAACCCTTCCTGAACCTGTGCCCAGAAACAAGCTACATCGGGGCAATACCAGAATACATGATCTAGTGATTCTGTCTCTTCACAGCAAAATCTACAGAGCTGAGATTGTTGTATGCCCCATATATATAGCATTCTGTTGGTGGCAAGAATTTTATATAATAATTTAATTAATAATTTAAATGGAAAAACTCGAAGTGTTGAATCAAGTGTAGTTTTTTTGTACCAGTTCATAAAACCATCTCTTCCCATTTATTTTGCAACCTGTATGGTGCAGCTGTCAACATTTTTGTCCTCAGATGAAACTGGTATATTTTTCTATTTATGCCAGTTCCTTTCAGCCAATGTGTATCTTTAATATATTGGCGGCAAACAAGTTCCCTACCTTCTCCCTTTTCCACTTGCCTCCTCCATTTTTGTGGTAGTGCTGCAATCAGTTGGTTGAAAGTTTGGATTGAGCAGATATTCCCATATATTTTTGATAACTGAATGTGACATAACTCCTCCGTTTCTATTCATAATATCATTAATAAATATAATTTAAAAAATTTTAATTCCATAAAGAATGTTTTTTTTATTAATCAGTATATTTGAGTTTAACCATAACATTTGTTGTAATATTTGTTCTCTCTTTTCTGGAAGATAAAACTGAAATTGTAATCAGCTTTGTATGGCTTGTTTGAGAAAGAGCGATACTTTAAACAAAATTTCATTTTCAATTAGTCAGAAATTATAAGTTGTAATCTGTATACAGGCAAAAAAGGCAATTTTTGAACAAAGGATGAGCTTTTCTTAATAATCTACTGGAGAACCATTTTGGGTTTAGGTATAACTTATGTATGAGTGAAGCTTTTAAGGAGAGGATTAAAGCATTCATATTTTATAATTTTAGCCTCCCAAACTCATATTCATTATACACTGCTCAAAAAAATAAAGGGAACACTTAAACAACACAATGTAACTCCAAGTCAATCACACTTCTATGAAATCAAACTGTCCACTTAGGAAGCAACACTGATTGACAATAATTTTCACATGCTGTTGTGCAAATGGAATAGACAAAAGGTGGAAATTATAGGCAATTAGCAAGACACCCCCAAAAAAGGAGTGATTCTGCAGGTGGTGACCACAGACCACTTCTCAGTTCCTATGCTTCCTGGCTGATGTTTTGGTCACTTTTGAATGCTGGCGGTGCTCTCACTCTAGTGGTAGCATGAGTTAAGTTAATTTATAATTTTTGAGATGTGAATACCAAGTATGTCTACTTCACCATCTGCCTATCTTATTGATAAACTACAAGGTAGTGTAAACAATGTATTTTTTATCAATCCAATACGTAATATGGTACACTTGTCATAATTAGTTTTAAGCCATAGAGGCTAGAAAAGGGATAAAGATCTTCAATGAGACTGTGCAGGGATCCAGATTGCAGACTTAAGAAAAAAACTAGAGTCATCTAAATATATTGACACTTGTTTTTATCCCCTGGATTTCTAACCCCTTGATGTTCTTGTAGAATCAAATTTTAATAGCTAGTTTTTCAAATAGATATGGAGACAACGGACAGCCTTGTTTTACCTTTCTTTAAAGTTCAATACTTTCTGAGAAGTAACCATTATTGACTATTTTACATCTGGGGTTGCTCTACATAACTTTAACCCATTGTATAAGAGATTCACTAAAATTTAAGTAATCCAGGCATTTATATATAAATTCTTGTCGTACTTTATCAAACATCACTTGTGATATATACTAGATATACTCAGAAATATCATGGCAAGGAAACCTATATACTAGTATTGTGATACTGGTATTGTGAAAACTGTACTAGATACGAAGGAAAGGACATGTAGTAGACACACAAGTCACACTGTACATATATGGGACCTCTTTGCAGACACGCATGAAATACTGTATGCTCACAAATCTAACAACGCCATTTTCATTCACAGGCTCGTAACCTTGCAGTCTATGTGGAGTTTCGGAGTTCAGATGAGGAAATTGCCAAACCTTTGAAGGTGTAGTATCTTCTCAATATCTTCTTTGTCATTGATTGAATTTAGGGTATCATGGTGGATTTTTTGAAAAACGTCACTTTTCTCTTCATTTGTTTTTTTACTTGTTGCCTCAGTGCATATACGGCAAGCCTGGGGGTCCAGTTTTCACCACAGCAGCCTGCTCCACGGTCCTTCATCACTCCCAGAACCCAGACTTCTATGATGAGGTGAGTGTGGAATGAGAGTGTTGAAGATGTGTATGGCTAGGGGGAGAGGAATGGGAAGAGATTGATTGGAAGTGGCATGTGCAGGGCTCTAATTGCCTGGTAGCCAGTTTTGTTTGTGCTTAGGCCAACTCTTCTGATGCTCATTATCATGAATGAGAGAGGCTGAAGCACAATCAGACATGTGCATACCAGGCTAGAGCCCTCACCGTGTAGTGGCAGGTGTAGGATAAAGTTGCCCCAAGATGCTGATCTTAGGTCAGTTTTGCATTTCCCCCACTAATGGTTAGGGTTAGGATTGGGGGAAGGGGAAGATTATACTAGATCTCTACCCAGGTGAAACTTCACCACGGAACTTAGTTGCTCAGTTGATTGTTTCACCACTCTGACACCAGTTCTGCCACTTGTGTCAATAAATATATATATATATATTGTACCAGTCAAAAGTTTGGACACACCTACTCATTCAAGGGTTTTTCTTTATGTTTACTATTTTCTACATTGTAGAATAATAGTGAAGACATCAAAACTATGAAATAACACATATGGAATCATGTAGTAATCAAATATTTTATATTTGAGATTCTTCAAAGTAGCCACCCTTTGCCTTGATGACAGCATTGCACACTCTTGGCATTCTCTCAACCAGCATCATGAAGTAGTCACCTGGAATGCATTTCAATTAATAGGTGTGCCTTGTTAAAAGTTAATTTGTGGAATTTATTTCCTTCTTAATGCGTTTGAGACAATCAGTTGTGTTGTGACAAGGTAGGGGTGGTATACAGAAGATAGCGCTATTTGGTAAAAGACCAAGTCCATATTATGGCAAGAACAGCTCAAATTAGCAAAGAGAAATGACAGTCCATCACTAAACACTTCGAAAGTTTCTTTAAGTGCAGTCGCAAAAACCATCAAGCGCTATGATGAAACTGGTTCTCATGAGGACCGCCACAGGAAAGGAAGACCCAGAGTTACCTCTGCTGCAGAGGATAAGTTCATTAGAGTTACCAGCCTCAGAAATTGCAGCCCAAATAAATGCTTCACAGAGTTCAAGTAACAGATACATCTCAACATCAACTGTTCAGAGGAGACTGCGTGAATCAGGCCTTCATGGTCGAATTGCTGCAAAGAAAGCACTACTAAAGGACAACAATAACAATAAGAGACTTGCTTGGGCCAAGAAACACGAGCAATGGACATTAGACCGGTGGAAATTTGTCCTTTGGTCTGATGAGTACAAATTTGAGATTGTTGGTTCCAACCGCTGTGTCTTTGTGAGACGCAGAGAAGGTGAACGGATGATCTCTACATGTGTGGTTCCCACTGTGAAACAAGGAGGAGGTGTGATGGTGCTTTTCTGGTGACACGGTCAGTGATTTATTTAGAAATCAAGGCACACTTAACCAGCATGGCTACCACAGCATTCTGCAGCGATACGCCATCCCATCTGGTTTGCGCTTAGTGGGACTATCATTTGTTTTTAACCTGACAATGACCCAACACACCCCCCGGCTGTGTAAGGGCTATTTGACCAAGAAGGAGAGTGCTGGAGTGCTGTATCAGATTAACTGGCCTCCACAATCACCCGACCTCAACCCAATTGAGATGGTTTGGGCTGAGTTAGGCCACAGAGTGAAGGAAAAGCAGCCAACAAGTGCTCAGCATATGTGGGAAGCATTCCAGGTGAAGCTGGTTGAGAGAATGCCAAGCGTGTGCAAAGCTGTCATCAAGACAAATGGTGGCTACTTGAAGAATCTCAAATATAAAATATATTTAGATTTTTTAACAATTTTTTGGTTACTACATGATTCCAAATGTATCATTTCATAGTTTTGATGTCTTCACTATTATTCTACAATTAAGAAAATAGTAAAAAATAAAGAAAAACCATTTCATGAATATGTGTGTCCGAATTTTTGACTGGTACTGTACATTATAATTTTTTTTATATATTGAGGCTTTTGTTAATGCACTTTAAATAATTTGTGATTTTCATTTTTTTGCCTGTTTCTGAAATGGTCCTTTGTGTCATCCTCTGTGTCCCAGGTGAAGATTGAATTGCCCACCCAGCTCCACGAGAAGCACCATCTACTCTTCTCCTTCTACCATGTGACCTGTGACATCAACGCCAAGACCAACTCCAAGAAGAAGGAGGCCCTGGAGACCCCAGGTAGGGAGGAAGGAGAAATACTGTGATCCTGTGTGGCTCAGTTGGTAAAGAGCATGGTTTTTGCGACGCCAGGGTAATGGGTTTGGTTCCCGCTTGGGCTAACAGTCCAAAAATGTATGGATAAAAGCATCTGTTAGATGGCATATATGTCTTTGAGGCAAGTTTGTCAATGGATTGGATGGTAGCTAGTCGGTGTTCGCTTATCACTGTGCAGCAACATCGCCTCGATACTGTTGTGATTGTGTTATTGAATTCTGGAGTGTGATGGTGCATGCTACATCTACAGGCCAATACTATGTGCTCTTGCTTCTGATTGAGCTTGCTGTAAAAAAATACTTTGTGACAACTGCTGATATAACAAGGGCTTTATTAAAACATTTCATTGATTGATTTACACATTACACAGTATGTGGTTTTCCCCGTGTGTTCTTTCTCCGTGTGTGTGTGTGTGTGTGTGTGTGTGT
This sequence comes from Salvelinus sp. IW2-2015, assembly GCF_002910315.2. Taxonomy (NCBI): domain Eukaryota; kingdom Metazoa; phylum Chordata; class Actinopteri; order Salmoniformes; family Salmonidae; genus Salvelinus; species Salvelinus sp. IW2-2015. The sequence goes on along the minus strand of NC_036862.1, from coordinate 959,855 downwards.
GTGTGTGTGTGTGTGTGTGTGTGTGTGTGTGTGTGTGTGTGTGTGTGTGTGTGTGTGTGTGTGTGTGTGTGTGTGTGTGTGTGTGTGTGTGTGTGTGTGTGTGTGTGTGTGGTGTGTGTGACTGCAGTGGGCTACTCGTGGCTGCCTCTGCTCAGAGAGGGTCGCCTGGCCTCACAGGAGTTCAACATCCCTGTGTCCTGTAGCCTGCCCCCTGGATACCTGCTCGTCAAAGAACCTGGATCTACTAAGGTAGAGGAGAGAAGGAGGGAGGGAGGGACGGAGGGGTGAGATGAATGGAAGGGAGGGAAGGAGAGAGGAGAGAAAATAGGGGGGAAAGTAGAAAGAAAGAAAGGAAGGAGATACAGGAATTGATAGAGAAAGCATTGTTGCTTTGGCAATACAAATGTAAGTTTTGTCATGCCAATAAAAAAGCATTTTGAATTTGAATTGTGAATGGAGAGAGAGAGAGCGAGAGAGAGAGTGTGAGCGAGTGAGAGAGTGAGCGAGTGAGAGAGAGAGCGAGTGAGAGAGTGAGCGAGTGAGTGAGAGAGAGGTATGAAGTGAGCACACCAAAGTGAACAACAGTAAAGTGTTAATCAAGCATGGATCTCCTTGGTGCTCAGTGACCCTTCCTCCCTCTCTCCCCCCAGAACGGCTCAGATCTGAAGTGGGTGGACGGAGGTAAGCCCATATTCAAGGTCTCCACCAACGTCCTCTCCACAGTCTATACTCAGGTAAGAGTCTGGACTTACCCTGCCACTCCATGAAACCACCACAAGTTAAAAAGATACATCTTATATAACCAACCTTTAACGGGTTTCAACTCCAGCAAGTCAATCCTTGTTATCCCATTGGGACATTTGGGATTGCGCCCAAAATGGCAACCTATTCCCTATCTTGTGCACGCACTACTTTTGTCCATAGAGCTCTGGTCAAAACTAGTGCACTATGTAGGGAATAAGATGCCTTTTGGGATGCAGATTTAGTTTGCTCCTGGATTTAGTCCTCATCTCCTGTGCACAGTCTATCACTCAGTGATGGTGGTTCTGGTTGTGACTGTGTCTTCTCTCCTTGATCGCCAGGACCCCCACCTGAACCGCTTCTTCCAGCAGTGCCAAAAACGAGACACGGACCTCTCCCAATCACCTACCTCAAACTTCCTCAACTGCCTAAAGGTCTGGAGAAACGAAGGGAGGGAGGGAGGATAGAGAGATGACTTCGCATCTTTCCGTTCTGCATTTCACTCCCATACTATACAACCCTTCACTGACCGTCTTTCCTCTCTCTCTCTCTCTCTCTCTCTCTCTGACTACCTCTCTCTCTCTCTCTATCCTCGCTCTGTCTCTGACTACCTCTCTCTCTCTCTCTGCTTCTCTTTCTCTTTCTTCTCTCTCTCCCACAGGGCTTACTGAGCATTGAGAAGATTCCAGTGATAATTCGTTTCCTGCCTGTGCTCTTCAACCAGCTGTTCAAGGTCCTCACCCAGAACGACAACGACGAAGTCACCACCACCACCACCAGGTAGGATGAGGCACTGCAGGCCACGGACCACTCTGTGCCACCGGATCATGCAGGAATACATGTTGCCAGAATTCATATTGCCAACTATTAATGTTGCCAGATAATGATGATGACTGAGTGACCACCTTGTGTTTCACCAGGGTGCTGGTCCACATTGTTGCCAAGTGCCATGAAGAAAACCTAGACCACTACCTGCACTCCTACATAAAGGTATGGTGCTCATTTCATTGGGATCTTAGCCCTGTCTTGCAGGAAGAGCGAGGCTCCGATTCTGCAGTTGTTTAGCCGGGTGGTGTCATAGGGTAGAGGAGAGGGGTTGGGCTGAGTGGAGAGGAGGGGAAAGGAGACGAGAGGAGGAGAGGAGAGGTGAGGAGAGCTAATGAGAGCAGAGGAGAGGAGAGGTGAGGAGAGATAATGAGAGCAGAGGGGAGGAGAGTAACTCACAGACAGCTTCATTAGTGAAGGGAGAGAAGGGGGCTTTGTGTGCGTGCTGTGTGTGTGTGTGTGTGTTAGTGTGTGTTAGTGTGTTTGTGCGCATTCACACGTGACTGTGTGTGTGTGTGTGTGTGTGTGCATGTGTGTACACACGTGTGTGTGTGTGTGTGGGCTACGGTGGGGGCTTTGGGGTGTGGTGAGTGCAGGAGTGTGGCTGAGGGTCTAGGGCAATGTGCCCAGAACACTGTGGACACAGAGAGACGAGAGAGAGTCTGCCACACACACGGCTCTCAGCTCACACACAGCACAAGCATGGCTGTGGGGAAGAGAGAAGGGGGGGTCTGGTGGAAGGCAAACAAGGACACTGAGCCGTTTCAATAAGAATGCAAGGCATGCTTGTTAAGAAGAGAGCGAGAGAGAGTGAGAGAGGAAGAGACAGAAAGTGAGAAAGGGAAATGGAGAATAGAACCAGCTTACCACAAGATTTTTCATGTCTGGTAGAAAGAAAACGAGAATCCTACAATTGATCTGTAAGAGGTGCAGAGAGACAGAAAGAGAAATGGAGGGAGGAGAAGAGGGGAGGAAAGAATGGGAGGGCCACTGTAATGGAACTGGCGTTACTATGGCAACTGATTGGCATGCTGCTCGTGGGGCTAGCAGCAAGCAATTTTCGACCAGTGCTTTCTCGCCGTGTGGGTGTGTGTGGCTGGGTACCAGATGTGTGTGTGTTTGTGTGCGTGTAGCATGTGTGTGTTTGTGCACGCTGCATATGCGCGTGTGCGTGCATCGTTGCATATGTGTGTGTGCGCGTGCGTGTGGTTACCGTTGTTAATGAATTAACTCAATTGGGTGACGTCTGTGGTAATGAGGTGTGTGTGTGCCATACATGTACAGTGTGGGTGGAACATTTCGCACAAAACGAGAAAAAGAGATTGAGTGCCAAAATAAGCACATAGATTTATAGATACAGTACAGAAGCACGTACCCCAATGAATTTGATGTGCCAAGGGAAAACTACATTAGATCAAGATTTTTTTGATGCATAATTTATTACAAATTTTGTCAGACTCAGCTTTTTCTTCATCCTCAACTCTGATTACATCAGCCTTAATCGGCGTTGTTTTGTTTTTTTGTAGGTTTAATTAAATGCAGAGCCAAACATATTGCATGTTTGGTTCCCTTGATGCTACTAATTGCGTGTACAGAACGTGAGATGGAGCAAAAGTGTCGGTACAGCTTGTCTGTCTGTCTGTCTTACTGTCTCTGTCCGTCTCTATGTCCGTCTCTATGTCCGTCTGTCTCATTGACCTCGTTCTCTCCACTGCGGTGGTCAGTTTGTGTTCAAGGCGGAGTCGCATGGCTTCCGGACGGTCCACGAGGAGCTGGCCAAGGGCATGACCTCTGACCTGAAGAGCAACGAGCAGCCGGCCGTCAGGAACATCCTCAGGGTGAGCCGAGATGGACGCCACGCCCAGTCCCAAATGACACCCTATTCCCTTTATAGGAACCCATAGGGCTCTGGTTAACAATAGTGCACTATATAGGGAATAGGGTGTCATTTGGGTGGATAGTCCCCTGATCTACAGATGCTCACACTGTCAACAAACTGTCAGCTGCATCTCTGTTAACATGCAACTGCTTGCTAGGGTTACGGTTAGGTTTAGGATTAGAGTAAGGATTAAGTGTTAGGCCTAGGGGTAAGGTTAGTGTAGAGTTAATTGAAATGTAGTTGAAATGTTGTTGACAGTCTACTGAACATCTACAAACCTATTTGGGGCTATCCAAATAAAGACATACTTAGAAATGTCACACATAGCCATGCTAGGATTCCTTATCGTACATATCTGCTCTACGTGATATATATCTATCTGGATGTGCCGTTGAATGTGACCCTGAGTGCCTAACTGAACGTAACCCGGGTGATCTGACCCCTGTTTGACCTTTTACCCCTGTCTGCTGCAGTTTTCCTGGTTCTTCTTCGAGCTCATTGTCAAGTCCATGGCCCAGCATCTAGTGGACTCAGACAATATCAAGGTATAGAAACATAAGATATGAAGCTGTTATATATGTACATATACACTCCCTGTGAGAGGGGAGGTGACAGATTAGCATACCGATAAACAATACATGAGACGAACTCTGTCTTAGTCAAAATGTATTCCTCAGTGTGACTGTCATAATTTCAGTGTCATTGTCCCTGTTGTATTTAACTCACGCAAAGAGACCATCACGTTCTCAAACCTCATTACTCAAAGAGTATATCTAATGATTATATTATACACTCACCGGACAGTTTATTAGGTACACCCATATAGTACCGGGTCGGATTCTCCTTCGCCTTCAGAACAGTCTGAATTGTTCGGGGCATTCTACATGGATTCGGAAACATTCCACAGGGATGTTGGTCCATGCAGCCCATTCCCATCTCATCCCAAATATGCTCTATTGGGTTGATGTCTGGGGATTCCACAGGCCAATCAAGTGAACTGAACTCCCTGTCATGTTCCAGGCAATGTTTTTCACCTCTTCAATTGTCCAGTGTTGTTGATCGTGTGTCAACTGGAGTCGCTCGCTTCTTCTTGTTTTTAGCTGATAGGAGTGGAACCCGGTGTGGTCATCTGCTGCAATAGCCCATCCGTGACAAGGATTGACAAATGTGCGTTCCGAGATGCCGTTCTGCACACCGCTGTTGTTTGTCTGTCTGTGGCCCGCCTGTTAAGTTTGCACTATTCTTGCCATTCTCCTTCGACCTCTCTCATCAACGAGCTGTTTTCGCCCAGAGGACTGCCACTGACTGAATGGTTTTTGTTTGTCGCACCTTTCTCTGTAAACCCTAGACACAGGGTTGGCACAAGGTGATTGAGGTGCTTAAAGAACTTGAATTTGGCATTCTGAAATTCAAGTACTGGAATACCTTGAAAATCTGACATTTTCTCAAGTTGCTACTTGAAAAGTGATTCAATTAAAATGAAAGGAGAACAGATGATGATAAATATGTTTATGAAAAATATTAGAAGAATGTATTCCAGGCAGACAACTGAGTTTTATTTCCTCACGTGTTTCGCTCTGTGGTTGCCAGGCGAACTCACTCATTCCACCCACACTGCCACTCAGCCAGGCATGTACAGACGGTTTAGGCGTTGCCAAATGTCACATCGATGGCTAAAAGGCCGAGCGAATGTAGATTAAATCCTGCCTTTTGTGGGTATGGAACTTTTCTGAGATCTTTTATTTCAGCTCATGAAACATAGGACCAGCACTTTACATGTTGCGTCTTATATTTTTGTTCAGTATAGTTTACCCACCTTTTTTTACCACTATGTCACTGGACCCAACCAACCCACACTGTGTAGGGTGCAAAACATGCGTTAGACTTTGACATTGAGAGCATGGGTGAATGGCCCTGAAGAGCAACATGAAGGGGGAAAGACACAACCCTGCATCTGGTGCCAGTTCTACATCATGTGACTTTTTCTCTGCAACAACCTCCAGAGCTTTTTTGCAAATCGCCTCATTCTCGTGGGCGCCCGCGATATTCCACTTTATCAAGCCGTGCTCCTGCCGTTCTGTTGGCCATTAACACGCAGTTTCCTCGCCCAGCCCGCCCGTCCGCCCTTCTCCCGACCGGCGACACTAAAGGTGCCAGCTATTAAGTAGTAGATTCCCAAATTCCCCAGAAAACAGTCATTAAGATGGAAATGTGTAGTCATGCGAATAGGAAATGTGTGTTCACCAGAAGGCATGTCCCAAAACTCTGCTCATCCCTACTCAAATTGCAAAATCATAAGTACTGACGTACCACTCATGTATATATAGTAAATATGTAGTGAAACAACGTATTATTATTTACAAGCATTTCGCTACACTCGCAATAAAATCTGCAAACCATGTGTATATGACCAATAACATTTTATTTGATTTTGAACTTAGTACGTTTTGTGCATGAGGTTGTGGCGATATACTGCCATCTGGTGGCAACTATTGCATAATAATAAATTTAACTATTACAAATTTATGGTCCTTGAAATACATATTAGTGCTTGAAAAAGTACTTTAATGTCCTTGAGTCCTGCCGTGTGTGAAAAGCCCAGGAGTGTGGCCCGTTTCTGAGATACTGGATCCGGTGTGCCTCGCACAGACGGTCATGCCACGCTCAAAGTCGCTTAGGTCACTTGTTTTGCCCCGTCTAACGTTCATTCGAACAGTAACTGAATGCCTCGATGGCTGCTTTATATAGCAAACCATGGCCACGTGAATCACTGTCTGTAAGAGCAATCAATTTTCGTGAACGGGGTGGTGTACCTAATAAACTGGCCGGTGTGTGTATGCCACTTACCAGACACTATCATCAAAAGCAACTTACGGTACGATACAAAATAATTTATTGTCCTTTTACAGGGAAATTCATTTTGGAAAGACAGCATACAAATACACAATACACGATAATACATACAGTATGGAAAACACTTGAAAGTTAGTACTGAAGTCAGACATATTCAGATTCTCTGCGCCCTACTTGCCGACCTTGTATTGGGCCTGCATCTGTCCTATGTCCCACTGTTCCATTCAGTGCTGTTAGTATGTATATGTGATCCCTGCTGGAATTGAACCTACGACCTTGGTGTTGGTAGTGCAACTAATACATTAGGCCCATATGTTAAGTTCCATATTATGTGTGCCTCAGCTCCCTCGACCACAGAGGCTCCCTTCAACCTACCTGAGTCGCCTGGAGAGCCTAGTCATGACCGTGTCCGACCACATCTTCTGGAAGAGCAAGGAGCTGGCAGAGGAAACCCGCAGTGCCAACCTGGCCGTGGCAGCCTTTGTCAAGGTGGGCATCACACACATCATACACAAATGACATGTTCAGGGAGCTGTCTTTATCACTTGTCGAAATCAGGCTCAAATGCTGCCACGGGTAATGCATTTGTATTCCCTGACTAATGATACGGAAGCAGAGTTGAATGCAATTAAGCTAACTGTAAATGAAAATGGCTTCCACTGCTAATTATTGTTAGATATTGATTTCCTTAAAGAGATTCTCTGGTACTTTTGTATATTTTTTTGACAGTATTTCTGAAAGTAGCACTCACGAACCAAAAGTGGTCTCCGAAAATTGCATACTACGTCACATATGTGCATATATATGCACCCCTTCATTGCACTCTCTCTCACTCTGCTCTGTGGGCATGATGTGTAGAGACAACAATACATCACGTGAAGCAGCCACAACTGTCAGTAAGAGTGTCCATGATTGAGTCTTTGAATGAAGAGATTGAGACAAAACTGTCCAGTTTGAGTGTTTGTTGCGGCTTTTTCCAGTCGCTAGCTGCAGCGAACTGTAAAGAGGAGCGACCCAGGGATGTGTGTGCTTTGGGGACCATTAACAGAATGCGACTGGCAGAATGGGTGTTGTATGTGGAGGATGAGGGCTGCAGTAGGTATCTCAGATAGGTGGGAGTGAGGCCTAAGAGGGTTTTATAAATAAGCATCAACTAGTGGGTCTTGCGACGGGTATACAGAGGTGACCAGTTTACAGAGGAGTAGATTACGCATGTATGAACTACACATTGACACATCCACCCTAAAACGGGAAGTTTAAAAGATACTTAGTGGTCGCCAAAGTTCCAGAGCATGTATTTGAACTGTGTTGTGAAATTATGAAATGGTCTCTCTCTTTCATGTTCTTTATAAACTAATGCTGACCTCCCTCCCTCCCTCTTTCCCTACCTCCTTCCTCTCCTCCTTATCTCCCTCCCCCCTCCTTTCCCTCCATCCATCCCGCCCTCTTTCCATCCCTCCCTCCAGCGTTGCTTCACCCTCATGGACCGAGGGTTCACCTTCAAGCTGATCAGCAACTATGTCAACATGATCACAGCCACTGACAACAAGGTCACACACACACTTACACACTTACACACACACACACACACACACACACACACACACACACACACACACACACACACACACACACACACACACACACACACACACACACACACACACACACACACACACACACACACACACACAAATACACACATCCTTCTCATTCTGTTTCTCAGTGACAGAGGATATTGAATAAAGCGTTTCCTCATCTGCCGGTGTAATAGCCAATGTCACTCACGGTAGAATAGAATGCAATAGAAAACAATGAATATATAACTAGACTAGAAAACAATGAACTTCAGAGGTGTTGGGATTGTTTTATTCGGTCAATCAGGTTGTGACTAGGGCTTTTGCGGTGACTGTATTACTGCCACACCGACGGTCACGAGTCATGAAGGCAGTCAAATTCCACGTGACCGTTTAGTCGCGTAATTAGGCTTCCCAAGCTCTGATGCTGCTGATGGTCATTAGTAGTTTACCAAACTTGCTAAGTGCCTGATAGTCAGCACTCTATTGTCCTCTAATCACTCTGACATCAATGCAAATGTGATGGAAAATCTAATCAAACACTTCATGAGAGACCATGAGCTCATGTTGCATAACATTTCTATAGGCTATGCAATTGCGCAAGAAAACAGAATGGTGGCCTCTATTAAAAAAGGGAGGATCCCATCAGCTTCTATAGGCTAGGCCTACTATATTTATTTTTCAACCTTCCTAATATTAAGCAATATTAAGCACATTGCTTATCTTTACAACAGGAGTAATAGCCTACCTAGCTGGCAGGAAAATTAACCACGGGAAAAGCGTCCTCCATTTGCTATTTAGTCAGAGATAACATGTATTTTTTCCCCTGTTCCTGTTTCGAGACAGGTACATGATAATGGTCCATTTTGAATTTAAAAAACACATTTTACACATATATTATTTAGTATATGTAAAGACAAGATGAAATCAAGAATAGTCTGATGGGTGACAATATTAGCCTATCACTTGTGAGTTATATATATATATATATTTTTTTCACCTTTATTTAACCAGGTAGGCTAGTTGAGAACAAGTTCTCATTTGCAACTGCGACCTGGCCAAGATAAAGCATAGCAGTGTGAACAGACAACAACACAGAGTTACACATGTAGTAAACAAAAACAAGTCAATAACATGGTAGAAAAAAGAGAATCTATATACAATGTGTGCAAAAGGCATGAGGAGGTAGGCAATAAATCGAATAATTACAATTTAGCAGATTAACACTGGAGTGATAAATCATCAGATGATCATGTGCAAGTAGAGATACTGGTGTGCAAAAGAGCAGAAAAGTAAATAAATAAAAGCAGTATGGGGGTGAGGTAGGTAAATTGGGTGGGCTATATACCGATGGACTATGTACAGCTGCAGCGATCGGTTAGCTGCTCGGATAGCAGATGTTTAAAGTTGTTGAGGGAGATAAAAGTCTCCAACTTCAGAGATTTTTGCAATTCGTTCAGTCGCAGGCAGCAGAGAACTGGAAGGAAAGGCGTCCAAATTAGGTTTTGGCTTTAGGGATGATCAGTGAGATACACCTGCTGGAGCGCGTGCTACGGGTGGGTGTAGCCATCGTGACCAGTGAACTGAGATAAGGCGGCACTTTACCTAGCATAGCCTTGTAGATGACCTGGAGCCAGTGGTCTGACGACGAACATGTAGCGAGGGCCAGCCGACTAGGGCATACAGGTCGCAGTGGTGGGTCGTATAAGGTGCTTTAGTAACAAACGGATGGCACTGTGATAAACTGCATCCAGTTTGCTGAGTAGAGTATTGGAAGCTATTTTGTAGATGACATCGCCGAGTCGAGGATCGGTAGGATAGTCAGTTTTACTAGGGTAAGTTTGGCGCGTGAGTGAAGGAGGCTTTGTTGGCGAAAATAGAAAGCCGACTCTAGATTTGATTTTGGATTGGAGATGTTTGATATGAGTCTGGAAGGAGAGTTTGCAGTCTAGCCAGACACCTAGGTACTTATAGATGTCTACATATTCTAGGTCGGAACCGTCCAGGGTGGTGATGCTAGTCGGGCGTGCGGGTGCAGGCAGCGAACGGTTGAAAAGCATGCATTTGGTTTTACTAGCGTTTATCACCATCTTAAGGCAAGAAACAATGCCTTTTTTGTTTTTTACTTTTTCTAATCATAGTCACACACCTCATGTAGCCTAGCCCATAGGCCTATATGTTTGCATAAGGTTTGTATCACAACATAGCTTATTTTAAAATGAAGCACATTACTCCACTTTACAACAAGTGTAGAGCCTAACTGTCAGCGAGTGAGTTTCAAGTTTGGGGAAGATCATTTTCACCATAAAAATGCACCGTTATAATAAAAGCATTACATGCATAACTGCATTTGTGGTCACTTTTGATAATGGGGTTTTCCTCTAATGGAACATTTGCGCTTATAGCCTACTGCCATGTGCGCATTGCTGCGTTTATAATGTGAAGAAATAGCCTAATAGTTGATCAACATTTTAAGCTAAACGTTCTGATCTGTTGCGTCAGTCTTAGTGCGTAAAAAAAAAGTGTTTTTGATGGTAGTGGTTGTATTCATTTGGGATCTATCACATCCCACAACTGTCCCAGACTGTTTGGAATATGTATTTCTCGCACAGAATAGAATATGGACTTTTGTACTATGGGGAATGGTAGATTGACATAGGCTAGTGATTTTGCTGTACATTAAGCCTACTCATCTTGTTGGCTGACGGAAAGTAAATGTGGACAGTTCTTCCAATATCTTCAATATGCACCTCGGAATTGGAAAAGGACGCGCACATTTGCGTCTCCGATGTGTCTGTCTTCACTTGTAGCCTGTAGGAAAAACCCAATCAAGTGATGGAGAGCCATGTGAGTGAGATAAGAGGTGCTTCAGAGCGGCCAGCATTTAGGGAGAAGGGGTGCAAAAGGCATGGATTTTTTGGGGTGCTTTATGGCCACACAAAGTGGATGCCGCCAGGAAATGCGAGGCCTTATCAAGTGCTCTCAAATTGTGAATGAGAGATTGACGAAGTGTATACGGCCTGCGCAAAAAACAAAGCAGAGCTCATGCCTTTCAAGTGACTTTTTTCAAATATTAGAGTCGCATCATGCAGCCTTACAGTGTATTAAACATCAAAACATATAGCCCAATGTTTATAGAACAACTAAAGTTACTAGAATATCTCTAAATTAAACATATAGGAATACCTATTTCTTTGTTAATCGCTCAACACAGAATAGCCGCATGTCCACACTCCCTCAAATCATTTGGAGAAATATCCTTTCTATTTTATTCAGCTTTGTTCAATTGTATTCTTCTTACTATAAAATAATATAAAATAATGCCACAGAATTCTAAGCAAATCTTGTCTGTGAAATGAACTATTGTAGCCCACAGTCATATGGCATAGCTCGAATCAGGACCTAACATAAGGACAACTCAGAGTATGCTATTGTTCTTCTAAAATAGACTACATTTTCTTCATATCATGTTTCTTTAGACCTGTCTAAAATAATTGATGGATTTATTGTGAAGGTGTAGGCTATATTACATGGATTTATTCTACTTTTTAAAGTGTAGATGTTCCAAAGGTCTGCATCCGTCGCCAGGAGATGCTAAATGTGTTTATGTTAATTAACGGTCAATTACCGTGAGACCGACAGTTATTTGCTTGACAACCACCGGCTGACGAAATTCCGTGACCGCCACAGCCCTAGTTGTGACCCCGATGTTTCTCTCAACAGGTGCTGTGTGAGTTCAAGTTTGAGTTCCTGCGAGAGGTGTGCAACCACGAGCACTACATCCCTCTCAGTCTGCCCCTCCCCTCCGCTCAAATCACAGGTCAGAGGTCATCTCGGGTTCACAGCGACCCAATCGAAGTCCGTCTTACGTTTTAACACCGTTGCGTTCATCTTCATTCATTACACCGCTTAACACTTTTCTTTTCTGTTCTTTCTCTTTCCTGTCCATTTCAGACAACGCATCACAAGAAAGGCAAAGTGCTCAGGGTAACTATTGGTCCCGTTTTGTGATATTCACACGATGTTGTACTGATGTTCTTTACCATACGACTGGAACTGGATGGAATTAACAGCCCGTCATTTAGTTCTAACATTTAGTGTAGTGGTGATTGTGCAGGAGAATTCTCGTATGTGCAGCAGTAGTATATGGCAGTTTTTCAACCTCTGGTACTAGGACCAGCTCTGGTCCCTGAGATGTTGCTTACCAGTCACTAAAATGATTAGCTGACATCAATTTAGTCCATTCTAAAGTGTTAGTTTTAGTGTAAGGGTTCCTCCAAGATGGAAGGACCATAGCGTTCTGGTCTCTGCTATAAAGAAGGTTGAGAACCACTTGTATATGAGACTTGGATGCTGTTGGGGCACTGAGCTCTCTCTCTCTCTCTCTCTCTGCCTCTCTCTCTCTCTCTCTCTCTCTCTCTCTCTCTCTCTCTCTCTCTCTGGCCTCTCTTCTCTCTCTCTCTCTCTCTCTCTCTCTCTCTCTCTGCTCTCTCTCTCTCTCTCTCTCTCTCTCTCTCTCTCTCTCTCTCTCTCTCTCTCTCTCCTCTCTCTCTCTCTCTCTCTCTCTGCCTCTTCTCTCTCTCTCTCGCTCTGCCTCTTTCTCTCCCCCTTTCTTCCACCCCCCTCAACCGCCTCTCTCTCCCTCCTTATTCTCCCCCTAGTGGATGTGCCGGAGTACAGCCTGACGGGCGAGTTCTGCCGGAAGCACTTCCTGACGGGCTTGTTGCTACGGGAGCTGGGCCTGGCGTTGCAGGATGAGCAGGACCTGCGCCACCTGGCCCTCGCCAGCCTCAAGAACCTGATGGCCAAGCACTCGATGGACGCCCGCTATGCCATGAAGGTACGCCACGCACGCCAACGCCATGTAGCGGGCACCAGATAATAATATAATGTCCCCAATGGCACCCTATTTTCTATAGTGCACTACTTCTGATCAGAGCCCTATAGTCGAGAAGTACACTATATATGCAAAAGTATGTGGGCACCCCTTCAAATTAATGGATTCGGCTATTTCAGCCACACCCATTGCTGACAGGTGTATAAAATCGAGCACACAGCCATACAATCTCCATAGACAAACATTGTCGGTAGGATGGCCTTACTGAAGAGCTCAGTGACTTTCAATGGGGTACCGTCATAGGATGTCACCTTTCCAACAAGTCAGTTTGTCATATTTCTGGTTCCAGATCTGATCATGTAATGTATGTCTGTAAGAAAAGTTGTGAAGGTAAGCTAGGGCCACGTAGCAATATTAGCCTGTTTCCAGATCTGTTTCTGTTTTAGTTTAGCCAACTCCTCTGTTACCGTTGTGAGTTGGCTGAAGTGCAAACAGATCTGGGACCAGGCTGTACCAATATCGATGTTCCACACAGGGAACTGAAATATTCTGATTAGACAGTGTACAATGTACTACAGCTGACTGAAACATATACACAGTAAAAATCACTTTTTATTTTGCCTGTCATCACGGCACACTTCCAGGAGTGTGTCGAGATTTTCTCACAGATATTGGATTGACTAAAAGTGTGTGTGTGGGTGTGTTAGGAAAGAGAGGCGCATTACAGTGGTGGCTAGGATGATATGAAACAGCAGGAAATCATTAATCTGGGCACACACACACACACCCTATCCTGCGGTTCGGTGTACAGGAAGCATGCTAAGTAATGTGCCATTCTCACTGGGACCTCTGAGCATCCGAGGAGAGGAGGTGCTCTGGTCAAGAGTAGGGCACTATGTACAGTAGGGAATAGGGTACCATTTTGGACTCAACCCCAGACAGCCAGAACCCATCTGAGATTAGGAGCCTGCCAAACCCAACACTGTACAACTGTTGACAGATCTCTGTTCCTCTCTCAATCAGGCACAGTTTAAAACCCCTGATATTTACCCTCTGTAGGTCTGTCGCTCACTATCGGTGTCTCTCTCGCTCTATCTCTGTCTGTCTCAAATTCTCTCTCTCTCTATTCCCTCCTTTTCTCTCCTCTCTCTCTCCTCCCTATCCCTCTGTTTCTCTCTCCTCTCTCTGCCACCCCTCTCTCTTTTCTCCCTCTGCCCCTCCCCCCTCTCTCTCCTACCTCTCTCTTCATATTCTCCAGGATAAACAGGCGAGGATAGCGTCCCTTTACCTGCCTCTGTACGGCCTCATCCTGGACAACATGCCTCGCTTCTTCCTCCGAGACCTTTTCCCCATCTACTTCACCTCCAGTGACCAAGTAAGAGTTTGAGTTCTATTTAAACAGTGAACTGTGTCCCACAGGCCCAGTGGAGTTACAGTGGAATGTTTCCCTCTGGCCTAGTGGTGTCACGGTGAAATGTTTCCCTCTGGCCTAGTGGTGTCACAGTGAAATGTTTCCCTCTGGCCTAGTGGTGTTACAGTGAAATGTTTCTCTCTGGCCTAGTGGTGTCACAGTGAAATGTATCCCTCTGGCGCAGTTGTGTTAAAGGCTCTGCATGGTCAATCCGTCATCTGAAATGGACGTACAGCGTTTACTGCGATGCAGCCTCTGCAGATGTCAGGGTTTTCATAATTCTTGCGCTTAGTGGAGCAGAGCTATTGTGAAGGAAGTTGTCAAGGAAGTGAGTTTGTGTTTATACAGGACGTACCGCCTCCACCTACCGTAAACCAATCATGTCAATGCGGAGCTATACGGAGCCCTCCGCATTGTTACAAAATTTGAGAGGTGCACGGCGATGCGGTCCGGAACTTGATTTGGCCTCTGCATGCCTCCGCAATCGCGTCACTCCCTCCGACCACAGTATCAGATCTAACATAAATTGGCTTTCCCAGTAAACTGATTCCCTCTGGTCCAGTGGTGTTACAATGCAATGTTGCCCTCTGCTTAAGTGATCTCATTAGCGTTTTCTCAATTGGTCTTGCTCAACTCCTGCGTACTCTCTCCTCCGTCCCCTCTCGCCGTCTTTTTGGAAAAGGTCAAAGGTAACTGAGAAAAAGCGTCGAGGAGAGGGAACGTGGGTGAAAATACGCTTGTATGAAATGAGACTCCTCCTCCACTCGTGAGTCATCAGGCAAATTACATTTACAGCGGTGGATCCAAAAGTAAATGTATCAAGTGATAAAAACGAATGAAGTTACTCGTGCATTTTACAGATAAAACGATAAATCCCTTACCGAAAAATCTAGAGTTCCCAAAAAACACGTTTTCACGTGATCACGTGATCTTATGTGAAGTTAATGTGATAACATGTAAAGCAACATGTGATAACATGAAACTACACGTGAAAACGTGATCACATGTGAAGTGTTCCAAAAACACACGCTTTCGCATGATTTCACATGTGAAATCGTGATTTTAGCATATTGTTTTTCAAGGTGTGCTTGCTTTTCTCCTCTAACAAAACAAAAGCTGATTCAAAAGGGGTGCGGCAGATTTCAAAACACTGCGGCGAAGGACTTGGGTAGGATACACATGAGTATCCTTGATGGAAGGTGGCTATCGAGGAGGGAAGGACACTCTTCCATTCACCTACTGACGAATTGACATCTCCTCCACCACTTATCGGGTTTCGGGTCACAGAGGAGACAGGAAAGAGGGTGGAGGACGGACTTTTGCCCAAATGAGAAAAGGCTACAGTGAAATGTATCCATCTGACCAAGTGGTGTCACAGTGAAATGTATCCCCTCTGGCTTCGTGGTGTAACAGTGAAATGTATCCCCTCTGGCTTCGTGGTGTCACAGTGAAATGTATCCCCTCTGGCCTCGTGGTGTAACAGTGAAATGTAACACCTCTGGCCTCGTGGTGTCACAGTGAAATGTATCCCTCTGGCCTAGTGGTGTTAGAGAAAACTCTTTCCCCCTCTCCAGGGTTCAAGAGACGACCTGAGTGTGGGAGTGGGCGTGGCAGGTCAGGTGGCTCACGTCATTCGCCATGGTAACTCGGTGGATGCCTCCTTTTCCAAAGAAGTGCTCAACTCCATCACAGGTAGTGTGTGTGTGTGTGTGTGTGTGTGTTTGCAACTGTGTCTGCACCATAACCTCTAACCCTTCTCCTGCCCCCAGCCTTCTCCTCCCTGGCTGTTTCCACGGGTAACCATGCCGACTCACGGGGTTCTCTGATCAGCATAGAGTCCAACCCCAGCACCAGTGACAGGAACAGCGAGAAGATGGACGGATGTGAAAAGGTGAGAAAGATGACAACACTCACTCGGCAATATTTCATGTCCAGAAATGTTGTGCAGACACTGTGCTGGCTTAAAGAAAGAACAAAAAGAAAATAGCTATAGCATAAAGAAGAATGTGTGTCTTCCTCCTTCTCTCTCTCTCTGCCTCCCACCTCTCTCTCCCCTCCCCCTCTCCCTAACTTCCCCCCTTTCTCTCCCTTCCTTCCTTCCCTCACTCTCTCTGTCATCAGTTTGCCCGGCCTCAGTCTCTGATAGGCTTTGGATCTCGCTTTGACAAGCTGGACCAGGCCGAGACGCGCAGTCTGCTCATGTGTTTCCTCCACATCATGAAGACCATATCGGAGGGTGAGACACATAGTGTTACCTCCATGCAGGTCCTACTGTATAATTCACTACAGTAAGCTCCAAAAGTATTGGGACAGTGACACAATTTATTTTTTGTATTTTGTTTTTGTATTTGAAATTATACAATGACTATAAGGTTAAAGTGCAGATTGTTAGCTTTTATTAACTTGAGGTTATTGTCATTCATATCTGGTGAACAGTTTAGAAATTACAGCACTTTTTGTACATAGTCCCCCCACCATTTTAGGGGACCAAAAGTATTGGGACAAATTCACTATGTGTATTAAAGTAGTAAAAAGTTACGTAGTATGTGGACACCACTTCAAATGAGTGGATTCGGCTATTTCAGTCACACAACCATGAAATGTCCATAGACAAATATTGGCTGTAGAATGTACTGAATAGCTCAGTGTCTTTCATCGTGGCACCGTCATAGGATGCCACCTTTCCAACAAGTCAGTTCGTCAAATTTCTGCCCTGCTAGAGCTGCCCCGGTCAACTGTAAGTGCTGTTATTGTGAAGTGGAAATGTCTAGGAGCATCAACGCCTCAGCCGCGAAGTGGTAGGCCACACAAGCCTCCCAGAACGGGACTGCCGAGTGCTGAATATCGGCTGTCCCCGGTTGCAACACTCACTACTGAGTTCAAAACTGCCTCTGGAAGCAATGTCAGCAAAATAACTGTTAGTCGGCGCTTCATGAAATGGGTTTCCATGGCCGAGCAGCCACACACAAGCCTAAGATCACCATGTGCAATGCCAAGCGTCGGCTGGAGTGGTGTAAAGCTCACCGTCATTGGACTCTGGAGCAGTGGAAACGCGTTCTCTGGAGTGATGAATCACGCTTCACCATCTGTCAGTCCAAAGGACAAATCTGGGTTTGGCAGATGCCAGGAGAACACTACCTGCCTGAATGCATAGAGCCAACTGTAAAGTTTGGTGGAGGAGGAATAATGGTCTGGGGCTGTTTTTCACGGTTCAGGCTAGGCCCTTAGTTCCAGTGAAGGGAAATCTTAACGCTACTACATACAATGACATTCTAGACGATTCTGTGCATCTAATTTTGTGGCAACAGTTTGGGGAAGGCCCTTTCCTGTTTCAGCATGACAATGCCCCCGTGCATAAAGCGAGGTCCATACAGAAATGGTTTGTCGAGATCGGTGTGGAATAACTTAACTGGCCTGCACAGAGCCCTGACCTCAACCCCATCGAACACCTTTGGGATGAATTGGAACGCCGACTGCGAGCCAGGCCTAATCGCCCAATATCAGTGCCCGACCTCACTAATGCTCTTGTTGCTGAATGGAAGCAAGTCCCAACATCTGGTGGAAAGCCTTCCCAGAAGAGTGGAGGCTGTTCTAGCAGCAAAGGATGGACCAACTCCATATTAATGCCCATGATTTTGGAATGAGATGTTTGACGAGCAGGTGACCACATACTTTTGGCCATGTAGTGTATTGGTCCAATATTCATAGCACGCAATGTCTACATCAAGCTTGTGACTACACATTTGTTGGATGTATTTGCTGTTTGTTTTGGTTGTGTTTCAGTTCATTTTGTGGACAATAGAAATTAATGGTACATAATGTATTGTGTCATTTTGAAGTAATTTTTTTTGTAAATAAGAATAGAACACGTTTCTAAACACTTCTACAGCAATGTGGATGCTACCATGGTTACGGATCATCCTGAATGAGTCACGAATAATGACGAGTGAGAAAGTTACAGAAGCACAAATATCATCTGCACTTTAACCTCAGCCATTGCATCATTTCAAATCCAAACTGCTGGAATCCAGAGCCAAAACAGCAACAAAAAAGTGTCACTGTCCCAATGCCTTTGGAGTGCACTGTATATGTGTTCTTTATGTAATTCTATGGTTAACCCCTTCACTACCTGTCACGCCCTGACCTTAGAGAGCCTTTTTATTTCTCTATTTGGTTAGCTCAGGGTGTGATTTGGGTGGGCATTCTAGTTTTTCTATTTCTTTGTTGGCCGGGTATGGTTCCCAATCAGAGGCAGCTGTCTATCGTTGTCTCTGATTGGGGATCATACTTAGGCAGCCTTTTTTCCACCTTTAGTTTGTGGGATCTTGTTTGTGTGTAGTTGCCTTTTGCACTGCATGTAGCTTCACGTTCGGTTGTAGTTTATTGTTTTTTTCGTGTTCATCAAAATAAACGATGTACGCTTACCACGCTGCACCTTGGTCTGATTCTTCCATCAACGAACGTGACACTACCAGACCATAGCCAATAGCACAGTGGCCTGCTAGCAATCGCACCATATGCTAAGCCTACACTACAGTAGCCGGGAAGCTTGTACCAATTCCTTAGTGTTAACCTCTTCCATACCAGACCGTAGCCTGCAGTAGGGTTGTTACGATACCAGTATACTCGATTTTCCATGGCAAAAAGGAAAACAGGAAGAAGTCTAAACTATGCCTTATTGGTGCTAACGCTTGGGAAGTAATCTTATGTGACTCTGGATGACGAAATAAGGCTGTTCGTTTGTTTGTTCGCTTGCCATGATACTTAAGAGTATCGCGATACTGGCATGCGCTGTTAGTCCATTTCTTGCTTTTGCACAGTGAAGTAGTACAAGTACATGTGATAATAACACTGCCTTTTTTTCTATTTGCAGAGGTGATGGTTTCCTATTGGCACCGAGCCATACACCAGGAGATCTCCGACTTCTTCAACATCCTGGAGTAAGTATCCTCAGTGTTAACACTTCCTCTGTCCCTGTGCGGATGGACAGATACTACAAGTGGCTGGACACGTGACATTTATTTTCAAAGACACACGTACCCATTTCAGACTTCAAATAAGTAGTTGAAAACGCAACGCTGGGAAGAAGTTGATTTAAAAGAAGAATATGGAGAATATTAAGAGTGTTCTTGCTGACTCAGGCACACTAATGAGAATTGTTTCCACTGACTTACACTTTAATGTGGTTGGGTATTGGTGCTGGTGTCTCCAATATTATTGCTTGATGACCAGCAGAAACCTACTAAAGGACCCCCCCTTGGTGAAATAGAAAAGCTTACGTTCTCAAAAGATGAAATGTGTGATCGTAGTTTGATAATACAACACCCCACACCTGATAAAAACACTAGCTTTTACAAAAATAATCACATTTGTGTTTTTATTTTTTTTTAAATGTAAACTTCTAAACAGTTGTGATCTATTCACAGTTGTGACGTATTCATTGCCAAATGAACGGTCTTGTCAGTCAATAAAAATGTATCGCACTGCATACTTGTACTGTAGGCCTATCACATGCTGAAGAACAGGAACCCACTGGACGGTGTTGTAGTGATTGAGGTTGTTTCGAAGACCGTCCTGCCACTGAGCTGGACATAAACAGTGTCTCCCACCTCCAGCGGAACTAGAACTGCGTTCCTGACACTGTTCCACCGTTTCCCCCCACACATTATTGATAAATTCACCATTCTTCACTAAAACACTGTACATTGTGTAACAGAAATGCTACATTCCTTTTAACCTTGGTTGTGAAGAAGCCTATAGAGGAAGAGAAGAAATTATTACACGTTTTTTTTGACCATACCGCATAAACACATAGATGTATACTGAACAAAAATATAAACCCAACGTGCAACAATTTTGAAGATTTTTCTGAGTTACAGTTAATAAAAATAAATCAGTCAGTTGAAATAAATGTATTAGGCCCTAATCTATGGATTTCACGTGACTGGGCAGGGGTGCAACCATGGGTGGTCCTTGGAGGGCATAGACCCACCCACTTAGCAGCCAGGCCCACCCACTGGGGAGCCAGGCTCAGCCAATCAGAATGGGTTTTTCTCCCACAAAAGGGCTTTATTTCAGAAAGAAATACTCCACCCCCCTTCAGACGATCCCGCTGGTGAAGAAGCCAGATGTGGAGGTCCTGGGCTAGCGTGGTTTCTCGTGGTCTGCGGTTGTGAGGCCGGTTGGACGTACTGCCAAATTCTCTAAAACGACGTTGGAGTCAGCTTACGGTAGAGAAATGAACATTCAATTCTCTGGCAACAGCTCTGGTTGACATTCCTGCAGTCAGCATGCCAATTGCGGTCCGGATTGAATCTAACCCTAACTTGAAGTTGAACTTTAGTAGGCTTAGTTGAACCTTCCAGTGCTAATGACTTTGTCCTCTCATTACGTGGAGGGAGGGAAGGAGGAAGGTGTACATATCAGAGAGAGACAGAGGAGGAAGGGAATAATGGGAGACTTGGCAGAGGGGAACGAATGAGACCGATAAAAGAGTGAGAGAAAGAGAGAGAGAGCGGGGGGCTGTAAAACTGACGAGAGTTATAGAGAAATAGGCTCCAACTTTTCTCCCCTAGCCTCCACTCAGCTCTGTAGTAAATTCACTGCAGTAAATTCACTTTCCTGTCTCTGCTGGAGCTTCAGTTTTTATATCACACAGCTCCAAGACACACAGTGCTGTAGTACCTCTCCTCAGCTCACACTGGACACACACACACACACACACACACACACATACACATACACATACACACATCGTGACTGCACAAGCACACACATGCATTGTGACAGCACGCACAACACATACCCACATGCACACACATGCTTACAAACTTATACTCAACACACACACACATACATACACACACACCCTAATACACAGTCTCTCTCCTCTTCCTCTATGCAGGCTGTGTCTCCAGCACTTTAGATTCCTGGGGAAGCGCCACATAGCCAGGTAAGTATCAGCCTTTCCACAGGGGCTTTTAGCTGATACTATGTACCTTCTTCTCCCACTCAGAGGTTTTGTGTGTGTGTGCATGCGCACGTGTGTGTGTGTGTGTGTGCGTGCGTGTATGTTCATTGGTTTTATCAATGAAAGACATGCAACAGAACCTTGTCAGATTGTTTGAAATGTAATGTTTGCTCAACAGCCAGATACACACACACACGCACACACAAATTCAACCACACACACATTCAACTACCCTCCCCCCAACTGACACACAGTCACATACACACTTAATGTGCATAATGTATGCGCATGCAACAGTCGGTCACACACAAACGGAATATGTGTACTGTATGCATATGCACACACACCCAGACTACTCCAAGGATCCAGGGTGGGGCTCACTGACTGTCTCCCTAGCCCCAGTTGCTGCTGCCTGTCTGTGTCTGTGCGTGGGTGTGCATATGTGTGTGTGTGTGTGTCTGTCTGTGTGTGTGTGCATGTGTGTTTGCGTGCTTGTGTCTGTGTCTGCATCTACTGGGGAGACAAAAAGAGGGTGGATCCCCTGCCAACCCCATAGTTCTCCTGCTGCTGGCTGCAGTCGATAGAGGGAGGGAGAAGAGAGCAAGAGAGAGAGAGAGGGTGGAGAGGAAGGGGGAAATATGATTCATGGCAGACACACAGAGATGTTGACAACGAGGTGGGCGAACTGGGACGTTTCTCACTGTCGTGGTTGGCAAGAGCATGGTAGTTGGGGGGGGGGGGGGTGGTCTGTTTGTGTGTGTGTGTCTGTTTGTGTGTGTGTGTCTGTTTGTTGGTGTGTGTGTGTGTCTGTTTGTTGGTGTGTGTGTGTGTCTGTTGGTGTGTGTGTGTGTCTGTCTGTTTGTTGGTGTGTGTGTGTGTGGTGAAGAGCCTGATCACATGGATATGCTCTAGTGAGCTCAAACCAGTGTGTGATGCTGTTCAATTCACACCTCAGATATAGGTATCAGGGTACACGTTGTGTGTTCGTGTGTGTGCGCGTGTTTGTGTACGTGGATCCTGGAGCAGTCATAGGCTTTCCCAGCCAGACTTTTTCTCTTCGCCTGAATTTGAATTCCTCTCGTCTATATTCATTTGTCCTTATTTCCTCCTCAATGTGAAGAAGAAGAAAAAGCAAAGATGTTTCTTTTTTTCTTTTTGTTCCCTTTTTGTCAGAGCCAACAAAAGGCTGGGAATGTGGCGTTTTTAACTATGTCAGGCATTAGTAGAATAAAAAACGAAGGGTCTGGGAGACTTTTGACCAGAGCCCGTAAGTGCACTATAAAGGGAACAGGGTGCCGTGCGTTGTCTGGGGCTGATAAGTAACATGCAACCTTAATCAGAGAGGCTGCTGGGGGATTTGAATAGGCTCTCTCTGTCTGTCTCTCTCTCTCGCTCTCTCTCCTTCTCTGAGGCGCCAACGCTTTGATGCCTGTCTGAACTCAGTGTGAGCTCTTTTTTTGAAGTATGCCGATGACTTGTGCATCCACAGCGCTGTTTAAAGGTTTTGCTGAGACATTCCTATAACGTATTCCGTTTCAATTGCGCCTCAGTGGTTTTTATTTCTCTCTTCTTACCTCATCCTGCAAATCTCTCTGTTGAGTGGATACAGCCTAGCAGGAGCATACATACAGTGACACGTCAACACACAACACACATGTAACGCTGGTTGTGTCCCAAATAGCACCCTATTCACTTTATAGTGCACTACTTTTGACCAGAGCCCTATGGCGCCCTGCTCCTATTCCCTTTATAGTGCACTACCTTTGACCAGGGTGTACTACCCCTATGGGTAGTAGTAGGGCACACTGCCCTATCCCACCTGGACAAGAGGAATACCTATGTGAGAATGCTGTTCATCGACTACAGCTCTGCTTTCAACACCGTAGTGCCCTCCAAGCTTGTCACTATGCTCAGGGCCCTGCTCCTGAACTCCTACTGTGTAAGGAGAGTGATGGAGTGCTGCATCAGATGACCTGGCCTCCACAATCACCCGACCTCAACACAATTGAGAGGGTTTGGGATGAGTTGGACCGCAGGGTAAAGGAAAATCAGCCTACTAGTGCTCAGCATATGTGGGAACTCCTTCAAGACTGTTGGAAAAGCATTCCTCATGAAGCTGGTTGAGAGAATGCCAAGAGTGTGCAAAGCTGTCATCAAGGCAACCTGGCTACCTTTGAAGAATCTAAAATCTATTTGGATTTGTTGAACACATTTTTGGTTACTACATGACTCCACTTTTGACTGGTACTGTATTCTCGACATAGCTCATCCTAATATACCTACTACTGTAGATACCATTTTATTTCCTAATTAGATACTGTCTATACACACCATGTATTTAGATTCTGGATTCTGACACAGGCTCGCTCTAATTGATTTACTCCTGGATTGTTAATTGGACCAGTTCTGCTATTTCTTGTTTCGATTAGTTTTAGTATTTGTGTGTTTGTATTGTATTTGCGAGACATTCTACTGCACTCTTGGAGCTAGTAATATAAGCATTTCGCTGCACCTGTTATAACACCTGCAAATCTATGTACGTGACCAATGCACTGATTTGATTAGACAAAGGCAAATAGGGTGCCGTTTGGGACCCATCCACTAAACGGCTGTTTTCTATGACACTTGTCGGCGTTTCTGTCACATTGATAAAACATTAAACACTCGTAAACACTGATACTACATGTTGACACACTGATTACACTGGTATGTGTGTTCGTTGACCTTGCTCTTGCCTCCCCCTCTGCGTTTTCTCCTCTACGCTCCGTGTATTGATGTGTTAATGGATGGTCTATGTGACTGCACATGTATTGATGGCCACCCTACATGTGGGACGAATGTGGTGCAACGAAGACTGATTTCTTACCGTTTAACCCTAAACTTTTGCTGTGATATTTTTGTGCGCGCGCGTGCGGGTACACGTGTGTAGCTACTGCATGGCTTTGCCGCTGTCATATGTGAGCTAATGATCATGTAGCTTTCTTGTTGCATGATGACCATCCCTCCTCCTCATCATCCCTCCATCCGCTGCTCTACATTCTCTGTGTGTACCGGCCGTAGTAGCATCAGTGACCTGACCACTAACACATCTGCTCAATGAGACAGCATTAGCTGGTCTTGTTCGGCTCAATGCGTATGTTCATCTCTGTCACCGCGTACACTAGCTAATGTATTGGCAGCAAGCCAACTAGGTTGCGTTTACTAAAGCGCTCTGACCCTTGCTTCCGACTAATGCTCTCTATAGCCCTTAAAATACTTCCAAACTAACGGCAACCTCAACCTAACATTGGAAACATTTATTTATTTCTCTATCTAACGCCACTAATCCCGCTACTTTGCTGTGGCAGCGTCCCTTACTGAAATGACCCCCTCCTCTTTCTGCTTGGCTTGATGCCTTTAGCCCACCTGAGCCCACATGTATCAAGCGTTTCAGAGTAGGAGTGCTGATCTCGGATCAGGACCCCCCCCCCTGTCCATAATAATCTGATTCATTATGATATGAAAGGCTAAACTGATCCTAGATCAGCTCTCCTAATCTGAGACGCTTGATAAATTCGGGTCGTGATGTTCAGTTTGACAACGAGGAGGAAGAGTATGATGATAATGATGATGATGATGCTGTTACTTAACGCTGGTGTCATTGGCTTGTGAACAGGAAGCTAGCGGCCGTGGTAAAGCTGGCCCAGGGCACCCAGAACAATGGCACCCTGAAGGGCTCTAACCATTCCGCCCAGTCCTCCACAGGCCTGCTCCCTCAATGGTAAACACACAGTCGCTACCTGGGGGCCCTCCACACAGGGAGCAGGGTGAAGTTTTCCCTACCACCTGATCTTGGATCAGTTTAGCGTTTACCCCACTAATGGTTAAGGTTAGGATTGGGGGAGGGGAATCTGTACCTAGGGGAAACTTCACCTCGGAGCTCCACACAGCGTCCGACACGAACTTACACACACACATACGTACCCTTTTCACACTACTGAGCTGAGCCGAGCTGCACTCTGCTGGCCTGGTTACGCATCCACTGTAGTTGCTGGAACCGTGCTGGAAAGGACAATGTGAAAATAAAATATCAGAGCCAGTATAATATAGTTCAGGTTGGCACGATAGTGAAAAGGGTGATAAATACAGTGCAGTTTAGAAAGTATTCAGACCCCTTGACTTTTCCCCAAAAATTTTACGTTACAGTTTTATTGTAAAATGTGTGTAGATCGTTGACAAAAAATGACAATTAAACCCATTTTAATCCCTCTTTGTAACGCAACAAAATGTGACAAAAGTTAAAGGGGGTGTAGACTTTCTACAGGCAGTAACAATAGCTAGGTGTCTTTAAATTTTCTTTATATAGTTTACTGTACAAAAATGTATAGCTTACTGGACGAAAACTCAAACTAAAGTGGAACAGAAAAGCTCCTTTCTACCTCTATCACTCAACTCCAGGTTAGTCCAGTAAACTATACATTTTTAGTCCAGGAAACTATAAATAGGACTTAAACCAGCTGAGTTTGTGTACACCATTTGTCCTGTTATGAGTTTAGTTCATCATTTGCTGCTCATCAGTGTTGTCTTCATGGTCCTCAACACGTGACCATCCATGGTGGACATTGTGAGTGTGTCATGTGACGTAGTGTGGTGGCCACTCTGTTTGCCCAGCATGCCCCCCCCCCCAGTGTCTACCATACGTGTGGCGCGGTGTAATTGGCTAGTCCTTTGTCTGCATATCCTCCCTCATTAAAAATAGAATCCCTGTCTTAACAGCAATCCCGTTTAACTACGTGGTCGCATTAACCTGTGTGTTGTCACGTTACAGGCAATAATGTTTTCTTAGACATTTTCAAACACTTAGGACCAATCCCGAATGGACCCCTGGACCCTATGCACTTGTGGAGATCTGATAAGATTTGACAGGTGCAATCAATAAATGGTCCTCCAAGGTTCATTGGAAATTTCCCCATATTGCTTATACCAATCACGTCCTCTCAGATCGCCACAAGTGCATAGGGTCTACTGGTCCATTTGGGATTGGGCGGCAGTGCAGAGTTACAGGCTGTTTTCGAGGTGGAGTGAATATATTGGGTGTCGTGTTCACGAAACGCAAAACATTATGGAACGGGTAAAATGAGTGTTCCTATCGGATAAGTTCACAGAGTATCTCCCTTTGTTTCAAAACGCTTTCACCTGTTTAGTCCCTGCTGAACACCACCCCGACTTGTGAGGTTGAAAGTTATGTGTTGACCTTTTGACCCCTGACCTTCTGGCCACCAGGATGCTGTCAGGACAGGATGGCCATCGGCACGCCCGCTCCCAGACAATGCCCATCATCCGGGCCAAGAACGCCCTGACCAACCCCAAGCTGCTGCAGATGATGGAGACTGNCGCTGGGCAATGCCACCCCGGTCCCATTTCAAAACTGTTTAGTTCACATCAATGTGTTCTGTTCTTTAGTTAATTAAGTTAGCTTTTGTTGTCCTAGGCCAATAGCTTTTTTACTTTTACCAACCGCCAATAGTGCTGTTTCTTATCTATTACAGTGCTAAGTAACATTACTTAGCTATTATAATTCTGTCTCTCGTGTTGTCTTTTGTTAGGTGCGTGAGGGTTATTGCTAGGGTTAGGGTTGGGCTGTTGTTGTTGGCTGTGCGGCTGTACCATTGCCCTTTTCCTGTCCTTCCCTCAGATGGGAACATCCCAGAGGGTGACCACCTGAGCCCGACGGACATCGAGGCCAATCTGTCCACCGAGGTGGCCCTCATCGTACTGGATGTCCTGGGCCTCTTTGTCCATCACCACAAGGTCAGACGACAACACTGACCACTGTCTGAATGGTCCAACACCGATCTCTACAACCTAGAGACATGATACGGTTGCTCAATTCTGGACACTTTCTCAAAATTCCCAGGTTTCCCAGAAATTCCAGTTGGAAGACTCCTGGAATCACAAGGGAATAAACAGGAAGTCTGTGAGTCCTCCAACCGGGATTTCTGGAAAACCTGGGAATTGTGGGGGAATTTTGCAATCCTAGACCTGCCAATCATGAGAGCCTATTTTAATACGCCACTGCCACCTTGTGATTATTACTAAGAACTACAGTGACTTTTCCACATGGAATCCACACTAAATACCGCTCTGTTTCACTAATCATTATTGTTTCACTTCACTCAATCCGAGATATTCAGTTTGTATTCCAAGTTGGTGATTTTATCTTCTGTTGTTCTTGTAGGTTACTGTGCACTCCTCAATTCTCAAGTTGGCTGCCCCAGAATTCCTACAATTGCTATACTCTGTAAAGCAACCCAGACATGCTGTTTTGTCTGTCTTTTGACCGGAGCCATTTGTAATTCATATTATGGCTGCGTCCCAAATGGCACCATTTTCTCTATATAGTGCACTACTTTTGACAAGAGCACTATAGCCCCTGGTCAAAAATAGTGCACTATATAGGGAATAGGGTAACCTTGTCCCCAGACTCAATTTGTACCGCAGAGCCATCTGGTGGACGAGATTAGGAAGAGGATGCCATTTGGGAAGGACATATGTTGATTGTTGTTCTTTCTCTCCCACAGAAACAGTTACTGCAGGACGAGGGTCAGAACCTGCTGATGAGGAAGGTGTTCGACACCTACCTCCTGTTCTTCCAGATCAATCAGTCCACCAGCACCCTGAGACACGTCTTTGCTGCCCTGCGCCTCTTCATACAGAAGGTCTCTGCACTAGCTGATAGCGCTCACACACATACACACTAACTGAATTTATGGACACAGAATGTATTCATAGTACATTACTGATGCTGAGCTCTCTCTCTCCTCGTCTCTCTCTCCTCTCTCCTTGTCTCTCGCTCTTTCTCACTCTTTCTCTTCCTTTCTCTCCCTCCCTATACCCCCCACTCTCTCTCCCAACTTACTCCCTCTTGCTTTTTCTCTCTTTCTTCCTCCCCCATCTCTTCTCTCTGTCTCTTTCCTTACACCCTCTCTCTCTCTCTCTCTAGTTCCCCTCTGCGTTCTTCCAGGGTAAAGCGGACCTGTGTGGCTGCCTGTGCTACGAGATCCTGAAGTGTTGTAACCACCGCTCCAGCTCCACCCAGACTGAGGCCTCCGCACTCCTCTACTTCTTCATGAGGAAAAACTTTGAGTTCACCAAGGGGAAGTCCATCGTCCGCTCCCACCTACAGGTCAGCCAGCGGGAGTGGAGGGATGTGTGTGGTGTGGGGGTGGGGGTGGGGGTGGGTATGTGTGTGTGTGTGGTGAGTGTGTGTGTGTGTGCCAGAGCTTTCTTTATTTTCACTGTTTTGTTCGGTGAACACAGGGCCTGGCTAGAGAAAAGCCACAATATTTCTATGGCTTTGTTTACCTCTGAAACGGACAGTTTAGCAGCCGTTCAGAGACGACACACACGTCGCCACCCTGTCTCAGAGCGGTTGTGATTAGCGTCACCTTTACTCTCGTTCCCTTTCTCTCCTCTCTCGCTCCTCCATCCCCTCCAGCTGATCAAGGCAGTGAGTCAGCTGATCGCGGATGCTGGCATCGGAGGCTCACGCTTCCAACAGTCTCTGGCCATCATCAATAACTTTGCCAACGGAGATGCTCCTCTCAAGGTGAGAACAAGGACTGGAGAGAGAAATGTCCTGCGTCCCAAATGGCACCCTATTCCCTTTTTAATCCACTACAGTATATATCAGGGATGGGCAACTGGCGGGGGAACTCAGTCGGGGTGTCAACTTACGGTTGCGCGGTAGGAAATTGGAAAACACAAGGTGCAATTTCTAAATTTCGTTGTGTATCAACAGTTTTTCTCTTGTAATGTCAGTCACTAATAGTCACTCAATTAGCCCTTGTCAGCAAAACAATTTTTGATGGGTAAGTTAGTCTAGGGGCCAGCTATCTAAGTTAGTAGTCAGTCTCACTCAGAGATCATATTAAAAACTGCAAACATTTCTCTCTGCCCCATGGTAAAATATGTAGAATTGCAACAAACTAGCTTTAAAACAGCAACATTTTCTCTCCACCCTATGGAAAAAATTTGTAGAATTGTATGAAATTTGCTGTAAAACTGCTAATTATCCTCTCCGCCCTGTGGCAAAATTTGAAGAATTGCAGAAAATCAAATGTTATTTGTCACATGCTTCGTAAACAACAGATGTAGACTAACAGTGAAATGCTTACTTACGGGCCCTTCCCAACAATGCAAAGAGAAAAAATTAAAAAATAATAACACGAGGAATAAATACACAACGAGTAACAATAACTTGGCTATATACACAGAGTACCAGTACCGAGTCCATGTGCAGTGGTACGAGGTAATAGCGGTAGATATGTACATATAGGTAGGGATAAAGTGACTAGGCAACAGGATAGATAATAAACAGTAACAGCAGCATATGTGATGCGTCAAAAGAGTTAGTGCAGTAGTAGGATGGACAGTCTATGTCTTGGGTGGCAGGAGTCTTTGACAATTTTTAGGGCCTTCCTCTGACACTGCCTATATGGCAATAGGGTGGCATTTGGGTGTCAGCCCTAGTGTTGAGGAATTAGTGAGTTAGTGATTCCTCTCTTAACTCCATCTAGTGACTAATAATGTTTGTATATGCTGCGATTGTGTATACTGTCCGTGTTTGATCTGATGTGACGTCATGTCATGTACATTGTTTCTGTAACTGAGGCACACAGAAGCCAAAAACCCTTTATGAACTGTGATGTCAACGTGTATGATCCATCTGCACTCCCAGAACACACCGTTCCCTGCCGAGGTGAAAGACTTGACCAAGCGGATCCGCACGGTGCTGATGGCCACGTCCCAGATGAAGGAGCACGAGAAGGACCCGGAGATGCTGGTGGACCTGCAGTACAGCCTGGCCAACTCCTACGCCAGACGGCACCGAGCTCCGGCGCCAACCTGGCTGGAGAGCTAGGCCAAGATACACGTCCGCAACGCGAGGACCTCTCTCGAGGCTTACAGTAGGACCTGGAGTTACTGGGATATGTTATGTGATCTGATGCTATGTTATGTATACTGTAGGTACAGAGATATGTACAGTGGGTATTCATAAGTATTCACCCCCTTGGATTTTTTTCACATTTTGCGTTACAAAGTGGACTGAAATTAATTACATTTTTTTTGTCATAGATCTAGTCTACACAAAATACTTCTATAATGTCAAAGTGAAAAGAAAATTCTACAAATGTTTACAAATTTAAATAACTAAAAGATAGGTTGTGGCATAAGTATTCACTCTCTTTGTTAAGGCCAGACTAAATTACACTGAACAAAAAAAAAATAAACGCAGCATGCAAACATTTCAAAGTTTTTGCTGAGTTTACAGTTCATATTAAGAAATCAGTCAGTTTAAATCAATTCATTAGGCCCTAATCTATGGATCTCACAAGATGACTGGGAATACAGAATTATGCAACTTTTTTTTAAAAAGGTGGGAGAAAGCTTGGATGGAAAACAGTCAGTATCTGGTGTGACCACCATTTGCCTCAGTGCAGCGCGACCACACTCAACACTTTACATGCATTTATATTTTTCTTCAGTCTAGTTCCGTTGTAAAATCTGGGTTTAACAAATCACGTAAGAGTTTATGAACTCAATCTGTGTGAAGAAAAAAAAAAAAACTAACCCCTTCCTCTGTCCCCCATACATACAACATCTGTAAGCTCCTCAAGTCAAGTATTGCATTTCAAGCACAGATTCATCTACAAAGACCAGGGAGCTTTTCGAAAGCGTAATAAAGAAGGGCAGGATGGCAGCAGATGGATAACAATAACAAACCAGACATTGAAAATCTTTCATGGTGTGGTCAATAATAACGGATGATGTATTTAAACCCCCAACACACCAAAGACACAGTCTCCTTCTGAACTGAGCTGCAGGGCAGGAAGGAAACTGCCTTCAGGGATGTCATCATTGAGGCCGTTGGTGATTTTGTTTTAAAACAGCTATAGAGTTCAATGGCTGTGATGGGAAGAAAAAAACTGAGGGTAGAATCAACAATATTGTAGTACTCCACAATAATGACCTAAATGACAGAGTGAAAAGAAGAATACATATATAACGGAATAAAAAATATTCCAAACATGCATCCAGTTTTGCAGCAAGGCACTAAAGTTGGAATAAACTTTGTTGTCTAAATGGCAAAGCCTTATGACAACACGTCAGTGAGTAACTGCCTCCTTATTTTTCAAAGCATAGGTGGCTAGCTTGCATTCATGGTAAATGGGTATGCTCGACATCGGCAAAGGACTTGCCCCAGTTTTTCAGGATAAAAAGAAACGGGATGAAGCTAAACACAGGATAATCCTTAGAGGAAAACCTGCTTCAGTCTGCTTTCCACCAGACATGGCGAAGACAAAGTCAACCATTTCAGTTTAGGACAAATAACGTACAACCACAATGCCAAATCTACACTGGTTGGGTTACTAAGAAGACAGTGAATTGCCTGAGTGGCCAAGTTACAGTTTTGGACTTAAATCTGATGAAAATCTATGGTAAGATTTGAAAATTGCTGTGTAGCCATGACCCCCCAACACCTAATGGCCAAAACACTTGCACAGTCCAAGTGTGCAGAGCTCTTGAGACAAAACCCCAAGAAGACTCACACCTGTAATCACTGCCAAAGGTGATTACATCTAATCAAGGAATATTTGTGTTTTTCATATTTTTATAACATTTAAGAAATGTTGTAGATCATATTGATTTTTTTTTTAAAATACACCATTAAATCAATTTGTAAACTCACTTTGTAACACTAAAAAGGTGTAGAAATCTAATGGGGGTGTGAAAATACTTATTTATATCCACTCGTGCTAACTATCCCTCCTCTGACACACATTCACATTATTTAGCGGATGATAATTTCAAACTTCTTCAGACTGCCCTACTCTCAAGAAGCTACCTACGTCATTGGAAGTGTTTATAATGCACTTCCAAGACTAGGGTGTTACACTGTGATAGTGTTCAGGCCGTATCAGAGCATCTCAGAGTAGGAGTGCTGATCTCGAATCATCCCCCCCCCTGTCCATGTAAATCCAGGTGAATCTATATCATTGTGAACTAAAAGTCAAAACTGATTGTAAGCAGCACTCCTACTCGAAGACGCCTAGTTCATGATTTGATGGTATCTAGTGATATAACTGTTCACCTCCTTTCCTCCTGTTCTGCTCCCTCAGGCGGCCATGTGTTACAATTCACATCTCAGCCCTGATCCGCTGAGCCCTCAAGAGGAGAGGTGAGGCAGCCGCCCGGTGGCCGACACATGGCAGTACTGCTAACAAGCTTCTATGCTGTGTGTGCTGTTGTGTGTGGTGTGTGTGTGTGGTGTATGTGTTCTCCAGCGTGTGCGTGTGTGTGGAGAAACCTCTGACCTCTTTGCTTGTGAGTCTTCTGGACGCTTCTGTCCATCAGTTGGCTGGGACAGCATCATCATTCAGCGCTTTGTGCATATGGCTACTGGTAGCCTCTCTGTGCAAACATTTGTTTCTAACTAGTTCTTCTTGCTTGTGAAGGGGTGAAATGGTATGAGTGGGTTGATGTGTGTGCGTGTATGCTTGTGTCTGTGCGTGTGTGTGTTATACATGTGCTTGTGGGTTTGTTATCCACTGTATGTGTGCATGCTGTGTGTTGGCATATTACTATTCTGTGTGTGTGTGTGTCTGTGTGAGAAGAGAGGTTAGTTCAGAGCTGAGCTGTGTGTGCTCTCTCACAACTCGAGTGTCTGGAAAACAATGACATCATCCAATCAGCACACAGAGACTCTATGTGCTACAGTACTGGCCATCCACTCTTTAATCTCTCATACACAAACATAGGGGTGCATCCCAAATGGCACAATATTCCCTATATAGTGCACTACTTTTGACGAGCCCTGGTCAAAGTAGTGCACTACATAGGAAATAGGTGCCATTTGAGACATAGCCAGTGTCTGCTGCGTAGTGCAAGACTTCACATGCTCTCATGAGATATGTGCCATCCATCTGCGCGTGTAATGTGCTTGCTAGCCGATGCATGCTTCACCGTTCAGCGCACATGAGCCGTCATCTCTCTTTCTGCGCCACTCGCCGGGTGTGGAAAGCAATGCTTGTAAACACTGGGCTTGTCGTGAAGTGAAAAAAAGGCAAAACAGCAAGTGGAAAGGTACATTGTGTACAGTAAACTCCTATACTCCTCCTTATAACGCAGGCTACTGGAAACTGACAAGGCCAGGATGTTAAGTGTGGTTCCTGAGGAGCCCAATGTCATTAACTGTAGCCCCTTACTAACCCCCCGAGATGGAGAAAGTGAGTGTGCCGCCATGGAACCGGGATGTGTAAAGGGTGGGGGCTGATTTCAAGCTATGCTGACTTCAGAATCAAGAACTTTATTCGTACATGTACAGTTGAAGTCGGAAGTTTACATACACCTTAGCCAAATACATTTAAACTCAGTTTTCACAATTTCTGACATTTAATCCTAGTAAAAATTCTCTGTCTTAGGTCAGTTAGATCACCACTTTATTTAAGAATGTGAAATGTCAGAAATAATAGTAGAGAGAATTATTTTCTTTCTTCATCACATTCCCAGTGGGTCAGAAGTGAACATACACTCAATGAAATACATCCATAGGTACACCTTCAATTGACTCAAATTAGTCAATTAGCCTATCAGAAGCTTCTAAAGCCATGACATTATTTCTGGAATTTTCCAAGCTGTTTAAAGGCACAGTCAATTTAGTGTATAAACTTTCGACCCACTGGAATTGTGATACAGTGAATTATAAGTGAAATAATCTGTCTGTAAATAATTGTTGGGGAAATTACTTTGTGTCATGCACAAAGTAGATGCCTAACCGACTTGCCAAAACAATAGTTTGTTAACAAGACATTGTGGAGTGGTTGAAAACTAGTTTTAATGACTCCAACCTAAGTGTATGTAAAGTGTATCATCTACCAGAATTTAACCTTGTGAAATGGTGCTGACAGCAATAAACAGTATATAGAACGTACACAATCTACATACAGTATACAATATAGATAGTAAAAACAGTTTTACTTAAAAACACTAGGAACAAACTTGACTGCAACTAGCAAATGGAGTCTGATTATTTACAGATGCACAGTGTAATGTTTTGAAGTCCACTGCAATGGCTTAGCCATACACTTAGAACAAAGCAATGTATTGGACATGCATGTCTAAAGTGGTATGCTGAACATACCTTATGACTCAAAAGACTTGCAGAATGTCCAGGCAGGTATAATGTCCACTGATTTGCCTTACTTATTGAAAGATGTCTGGATGTCTGTGGTCTATTGCCTGTTGAGAATGCCTTTATTGATGTCCACCTTAAGTTTCACTTGATATGTGTAAAGAAAGCACGTTCACAATGAATGGAGTTACTGTTCTCTGTTTGGGTTTGTTGATACGGAACACAAGGAATGTTAAGTACCACAGTGTGTGTGTGTGTGTGTGTGTGTGTGTGTGTGTGTGTGTGTGTGTGTGTGTGTGTGTGTGTGTGTTCATACCATCGGATGATAAAATGCACACAAGCATAAAGAAGAGAGTGACAACATGTTGTTCCTATGAGCTCTCTGCTCCTATGTCCCTCCTTCTCTGATGTCATATCCTGTTTGAAACCTCAGCGTCGTTCTCCATGGGCTGGGCGGCCTTCCTGTGCATCTCACCRAACGTGAAGGAAGAGGGGGCCATGAAAGAGGACACAGGGACTCAGGATACCCCCTACACTGAGGTACCCTCACCACCACTGGCTACAGTACAAAGAATTGTATAGATTTGGAAGATCATTCAATGACAATGCAGTGCAGAGCCTGGGCCCGTATTCATAAAGTGTCTCAGAGTAGGAGTGTTGATCAGGTCGCCTCTTATTCATCAGGTCGCCTCTTATTCATTTAGACTTCAAAATGCTAAACAGATCCTAACCTTCCTGTGTATGTAGGACACTCTAGTGGAGCAGCTGGAGCTGTGTGTGGACTACCTGTGGAAGTCTGAGAGGCACGAGCTCATCGCCGATATCAACAAACCCGTCATTGCCGTCTTTGAGAAGAGGCGAGATTTCAAGGTGACAGGGGGGATAGGACAAGGTTGTTTCTTGACCAGGCCAGAAACACTCGGACAGGAAGGAGATGGTGTAATACCAGATGTGATTGACATTGTGTGTGTGATCCACAGAGGCTATCGGAGCTGTACTACGACATCCACCGCTCCTACCTGAAGGTGACAGAGGTCGTGAACTCTGAGAAGCGTCTGTTTGGCCGATACTACCGCGTGGCGTTCTACGGATTGGTAAGTGCCATCAGAGCCACTGAAGACACTGAAAATGACAAGCACACCTTATCGATAGGTGTGTGTGTACTGTGTACCTAGCCTGAGTGACAGTCTGTTTGTGCTATCATGCTAACTCCTTGTTACTCATTGTCATGTTTGGCATCGATCTGGATCGCACACACAGACTGGCACTCAGGCTAGCGTGTACCATCCCTGCTCTGGGATTCAGTCCTTCAGGTCTCAGGGGAGGAGGAATGATGTCACAGCGCGATGCTAAACTAGTTTCAACTAGCTTCGACTAGCTTGATAGCTAGTCAGTACATGCTATAGCTATAGCCCTCTGGTACGAACCCAGTCTCACCGAGTATTTTGTCCCATAAAGGACGTCAAACTCCTACAATCACTAAGCTGGTTGGACACATTTTAGAAGAGCCTGAATCCTTTAGACATTTAACCTTTGGTGAATTGAGAGAGGGGTGGATCACAACTTGTCTCTAGTCAGTCTCTAGTCAGTCTCTTTAATTCCTCCATCTGCTCTTTTTCTTTTCTTCATTTTGTTTTTTCTGTATCAAGATTGCGGTAAGTTTTTGTCTCTCTTTATGTTTTTGTTCCGCTTACCTTCTCTCTTCTCCCTTCACCGGTAGTAGCTTCTCTAACCTTTCTTCTAAGATATATGCTGTATACATATTGTTATGCGCTTCTATATGGTATGTATACCTACCGGGGTTTGGGGTCGATTCTATATCAATTCAGGAATAAAGCAGAATTTACATTTCCCTCATCGAAAAGAAATTAGGAAAATTAGGGAATTGGAATTTCAGTTTACTTCCTGAGTTGGAGGAATTTAAATAGAATTGACCCCGATACCTACATCCTATAATCTCCAGTAATCTTTTCCCCCTCAACGATCCCAATCTCTAATCTCCAGATCCTTTGAACAGATCTTAGAACAGTTGGTGTCAAGATGACATGGCAGTATACATGCAGGCAGGCCAGACCAGGGCCCGTATTCACAAAGCATCTCAGAGTGGGACTGCTGATTTTAGGATCTGTTTAGCATTTTAAGTCATAATGAATAAGAGGGGCAACCTGATCCTAGATCAGCACTCCTACTCTGAGGCACTTTATGAATGCGGGGTTGGTCATGAATTTTGGAATGTAGGGCTCTTTCTCAACTCATCACTCCTCGATTCCTCTCATCCCCTCTCAGCCGCCTCCTCCAAACCGAGAGTCTGAGTGGAGGGACCTTGGACTAGGGTTGAATATTTTCCCAGTATTTTACAAATGTTCCATCCTGAGAATAAATCACTTTTTTCCCGGGTAACCCGGTACTTCCTGCTAAAACCAGAAGTGTCATTCAAAAGCATATAAATAGCCTATCTCTGGATTTGATTAGAGCTTTGATCGAAAATTCAAGCCTAATGCTACCGGAGCCTAATGAGCCATACATTAAAGACATTTTATGAGCCCAAGCCCAAAAAAGACCAAATGATTATGTCGTTATCCAATACATACAGTGGGGAGAACAAGTATTTGATACACTGCCGATTTTGCAGGTTTTCCTACTTACAAAGCATGTAGAGGTCTGTCATGTTGTATCATAGGTACACTTCAACTGTGAGAGACGGAATCTAAAACAAAAATCCAGAAAATCACATTGTATGATTTTAAGTAATTAATTTGCATTTTATTGCATGACATAAGTATTTGATCACCTACCAACCAGTAAGAATTCCGGCTCTCACAGACCTGTTAGTTTTTCTTTAAGAAGCCCTCCTGTTCTCCACTCATTACCTGTATTAACTGCACCTGTTTGAACTCGTTACCTGTATAAAAGACACCTGTCCACACACTCAATCAAACAGACTCCAACCTCTCCACAATGGCCAAGACCAGAGAGCTGTGTAAGGACATCAGGGATAAATTGTAGACCTGTACAAGGCTGTGATGGGCTACAGGACAATAGCCAAGCAGCTTGGTGAGAAGGCAACAACTGTTGGCACAATTATTAGAAAATGGAAGAAGTTCAAGATGACGGTCAATCACCCTCGGTCTGGGGCTCCATGCAAGATCTCACTCGTGGGGCATCAATGATCATGAGGGAATGTGAGGATCAGCCCAGAACTACACCGGCGAGGACACTGGTCAATGACCTGAAGAGAGCTGGGACCACAGTCTCAAAGAAAACCATTAGTAACACACTACGCCGTCATGGATTGAAATCCTGCAGCGCACGCAAGGTCCCTGCTCAAGCCAGCGCATGTCCAGGCCCGTCTAAGATTGCCAATGACCATCTGGATGATCCAGAGGAGGGAATGGGAGAAGCGTCATGTGGTCTGATGAGACAAAAATAGAGCTTTTTGCTCTAAACTCCACTCGCCGTGTTTGGAGGAATAGAAGGATGAGTACAACCCAAGAACACCATCCAACCGTGAAGCATGGAGGATGGAAACATCATTCTTTTGGGGATGCTTTTCTGCAAGGGGACAGGACGACTGCACCGTATTGAAGGGAGGATGGATGGGGCCATGTATCGCGGAGATCTTGACCAACAACTCCTTCCCTCAGTAAGAGCATTGAAGATGGGTCGTGGCTGGGTCTTCCAGCATGACAACCACACCCGAAACACACAGCCAGGGCAACTAAGGAGTGGCTCCGTAAGAAGCATCTCAAGTCCTGGAGTGGCCTAGCCAGTCTCCAGACCTGAACCCAATAGAAAATCTTTGGAGGGAGCCGAAAGTCCGTATTGCCCAGCGACAGCCCGAAACTGAAGGATCTGGAGAAGGTCTGTATGGAGGAGTGGGCCAAAATCCCTGCTGCAGTGTGTGCAAACCTGGTCAAGAAACTACAGGAAACGTATGATTCTCTGTAATTGCAAACTAAGGTTTCTGTACCAAATATTCAGTTCTGCTTTTCTGATGTATCAAATACTTATGTCATGCAATAAAATGCAAATTAATTAATAAAAAATCATACAATGTGATTTTCTGGATTTTTGTTTTAGATTCCTTCTCTCACAGTTGAAGTGTACCTATGATAAAAATTACAGACCTCTACATGCTTTGTAAGTAGGAAAACCTGCAAAATTGTCAGTGTATCAAATACTTGTTCTCCCCACTGTATATGATACTGTAGACTACTGCACATTACGCACAACAGAAAAAAACTAGTCTAGCTTTTCCTGCATGGGACTCCAAGAGCTAAGAAGTGTTTTTTAACCTTTCTAGCGCAGGCGTTCCGCTAGCGGAACCCCTCGACAACATTCCGCTGAAAAGGCAGCACGGGAAATTCAAACATATTTTTTGGAAATATGTAACTTTCACACATTACCAAGTCCAATACAGCAAATGAAAGATTAACATCTTGTTAATCTACCCATCGTGTCCGATTTCAAAAAGGCTTTACAGCGAAAGCACAACATATGATTATGTTAGTTCAGAGCCAAGTCAAAAAAACACAGCCATTTTTCAAGCCAAAGATAGGAGTCACAAAAAGCAGAAATATAGATAAAATGAATCACTAACCTTTGATGATCTTCATCAGATGACACTCATAGGACATCATGTTACACAATACATGTATGTTTTGTTCGACAATGTGCATATTTATATCCAAAAATCTCAGTTTACATTGGCGCGTTACGTGCAGTATTGTTTTGGTTCCAAAACATCCGGTGTTTTTGCAGATAGCCACAGAAATCCCAGAAATACTCATAATAARCATTGATAAAAGATACAAGTGTTGTTCACAGAATTAAATATAGACTTCTCCTTAATGCAACCGCTGTGTCAGATTWWAAAAAWAYAAWWAAAAAWACATAATCTGAGTACGGCGCTCAGAGCCCAATCCAGCCAAAGAAATACCCGCCATGTTGGAGTCAACAGAAGTTAGAAATAACATAATAAATATTCACTTACCTTTGATGATCTTCATCAGAATGCACTCCCAGGAATCCCAGTTCGACAATAAATGACTGATTTGTTCCATAAAGTTCCATAAAGTCCATCATTTATGTCCCGTGTGGCTCAGTTGGTAGAGCATGGCGCTTGCAACGCCAGGGTTGTGGGTTCATTCCCCACGGGGGGACCAGGATGAATATGTATGAACTTTCCAATTTGTAAGTCGCTCTGGATAAGAGCGTCTGCTAAATGACTTCAATGTAAATGCAATGTAAATGTCCAAATAGCCACTAGTTGTTAGCGTGTTCAGCCCAGTAATCCATCTTCATGAGCACTGCGTCCAGACAAAAACTCGAAAAGTTCCGTTAAAGGTCGTAGAAACATATCAAACGATGTATGGAATCAATCTTTAGGATATTTTAACATAAATCATCACTAATGTTCCAACCGGAGAATTCCATTGTCTGCAGCAAAGCATTGGAACGAGAGCTAACTCTGTCGGGAGAGCGCGCCACGAGCCTGAGACACTCTGCCAGACCCATGACTCATTCAGCTCCCATTCCCCCCTCCTTTATAGCAGAAGCCTGAAACAAGTTTCTAAAGACGGTTGACATCTAGTGGAAGCCTTAGGAAGTGCAATTTAACCCCATAGACACTGTGTATTCGGTAGGCCAAGCTTTGAAAAACTACAAACCTCAGATTTCCCACTTCCTGGTTGGATTTTTCTCAGGTTTTCGCCTGCCATATGAGTTCTGTTATAGTCACAGACATCATTCAAACAGTTTTAGAAACTTCAGAGTGTTTTTTATCCAATAMTACTAATAATATGCATATATTAGCATCTGGGACAGAGTAGCAGGCAGTTTACTCTGGGCAYGCATTTCATGCAAAAGTGAAAATGCTGCCCCCTATCCCAAACAGGGAGAGGAGCACAGGTGTGTGCATATTGCCCAAGAGACAGAGGCTAGTTAGAAGCTTATTATGCATAATCCATCATTCATTACCTGAAAGAGGTAGGCTAGGACATACACTACCATTCAAAAGTTTGGGGTCCTTGTTTTTGAAAGAAAATCACTTTTTTTGTCCACTGAAGATCTCGTACAACGCTGTGTACTACTCCCTTCACAGAACAGCGCAAACTGGCTCTAATGTTGTAAATTACTATTGTAGCTCGAAACGGCAGATTTTTAATGGAATATCTACATAGGCGTGAAGAGGCCCATTATCAGCAACCATCACTCTTGTGTTCCAATGGCACGTTGTGTTAGCTAATCCAAGTTTATCATTTTAAAAGGCTAATTGATCATTAGAAAACCCTTTTGCAATTATGTTAGCACAGCTGAAAACTGTTGTTCTGATTAAAGAAGCAATAAAACTGGTCTTCTTTAGACTAGTTGAGTATCTGGTGCATCAGCATTTGTTGGTTTGATTACATGCTCAAAATGGCCAGAAACAAATAACTTTCTTCTGAAACCTGTCAGTATATTCTTGTTCTGAGAAATGAAGGCTATTCCATGTGAGAAATTGCCAAGAAACTGAAGATCTCGTACAACGCTGTGTACTACTCCCTTCACAGAACAGCGCAAACTGGCTCTAACCAGAATAGAAAGAGGAGTGGGGGGCCCCGGTGCACAACTGAGTAAGAGGACAAGTACATTAGAGTGTCTAGTTTGAGAAACAGACGCCTCACAAGTCCTCAACTGGCAGCTTCATTAAATAGTACCCGCAAAACACCAGTCTCAAAGTCAACAGGCAACATTGAAGAATATAAAATATATTTGTATTTGTTTAACAATTGTTTGGTTACTACATGATTCCATGTGTTATTTCATAGTTTTGATGTCTTCACTATTATTCTACAATGTAGAAAATAGTAAAAAATAAAGAAAAACCCTGGAATGAGTAGGTGTGTCCA
The DNA here is from genome assembly GCF_002910315.2 of Salvelinus sp. IW2-2015. Taxonomy (NCBI): domain Eukaryota; kingdom Metazoa; phylum Chordata; class Actinopteri; order Salmoniformes; family Salmonidae; genus Salvelinus; species Salvelinus sp. IW2-2015. Next base: position 918,698 of record NC_036862.1, on the reverse strand, counting down.
AACTTTTGACTGGTACTGTCTAAATCAATCTTGAACAGACTGCTCGCACATGATCTGATTTAAAGCAACAAAGTATTATTAGAATGAAAGGCTGTTTCAAAACTCTGTAGCTGCAATTAAAACAATAAAATCTTTACAATAAAAAATTAAGGTGACCACCAAAAGCCAAATAGAGATGTGTAAATTAGACGCGCATTCGGTCCTTATATTACTGCAGCATAGGCTATTCTGCAGAAAATCCAGGAGTGGTTTTGTGCAGTAAATCTCAGTAACCGAGTTCCCACCTACCTTGGACCTTTTCCTCCAATACGGTTAAGAAAGAGACGAGGGCCTCCCGAGTGGCACAGAGGTCTAAGGCACTGTATCGCAGTGCTTGAGGCGTCACTACAGACTCGGGTTCAATCCCAGGCTGTGTTACGGCCGACCGTGACCGGGAGACCCATGAGGCGGCGTACAATTCCAGCGTCGTCTAAGTAAGGGGAAGGTTTGGCCCATTTCCTTGTCCCATCGCACTCTAGTGACTCCTTGTGGGGGATCGGGCACCTGCAACCTGACCCCGGTCGCCAGCTGGATGGTGTTTTCCTCTGTCACATTGGTGCGGCTGGCTTCCGGGTTAAGCGAGCAATGTGTCAAGAAGCAATGCGGCTTGGCAGGGTCGTGTTTCGGGGGACGCTTGGCTCTTGACCTCCGCCTCTCCCGAGTCCGTAGGGGAGTTGCAGCAATGTAACTACCAATTAGATATCACGAAATTAGGGAGAAAAATGGGTAAAAGTACAAAAAATAAATACATAAAAAGGAGGGAAGGACGATATAGGATGCCAGGAATTGAAGAAAGACTAATTGAGACAGAGCCTAGGTGTTTTCCATAGGAAAGAACACACTGTCTRAAAATAACCCTCATTGCCCTTTGACCCCACGGTGCTTTGAGAATGACCTCTGACCTCTAAATGGCCTCTGTTTTTATCCAGAACATAACATTGCAATTTTGGCCGTAACTTTTGTGATTACAATTGTGTTCTAACAAGCTGACCTAACACTAAGAAACACATGACTAGACTGATAGGGAAGCGCAGGAAACCACTAAGGGGTGATGTGTGATATTCCAGCTAAGGGTTATTAATATTCAGCTGAGGGATGGAAAAAGAAAACAAAGGGCCACAGTTTCTAAACAATACATGCACATATACATACTCTTCAAAGTATTGACGCAGGCATTGCATTCAGACAAACAGACACTTACACACACACACACACACACATTACATTTGACAACAAAAGCTCTTATTCAGAGTGATTTACAGTCAGAAGCACAGAAAAGCATGCACACACACACACAGACACAGGTGGTTGTGTAAAATGGTGTTTCTGTAACAGGGATTCTTTGAGGAGGAGGAGAGTAAAGAGTTCATCTACAAGGAGCCTAAGCTGACAGGACTGTCCGAGATCTCCCAGAGGCTCCTCAAACTCTACTCGGACAAGTTTGGGGCCGACAACGTCAAGATGATCCAGGACTCCAACAAGGTCAGTCTACTTCCTCCCCCCCAGCTTCCAAACACTGTCACATCTATATGTTTCATAGACAGTATTATTCAAAGTGTTTCGGCCTCTTTAGCACTTGTCTCGGTTTCTTTCACAGAAAGATTGTTGTCAAAATGTTGTAAAATTAATGAATGTACTACTACATTTTGACAGCAATCTTTCTCCATAGAAAAGCGGCCAGTGAAGTAGTGATTCATTCAGACCATGGGCTCCAACAGGTCGATTGTGAACTACCAGTAGCTCGCAGCACACCTACTGTATGAGTAGCTCACCGAGCAATTCTGAAAGTATATGCAATTTTCACGTGTTCCCTCGCAAACTGTCATWAACAAATCTSACAAGTATCAGACACCGCCAGCTCCCAACTACTAGGTAATCAACACAACTTGACACCCCTGGTTAGCCGCTATTGGCTTAAAAAGCCAAACCTGACACGATATCTGCCAATTAATTTCTAGCAATATTGCCCCTGTCTGTCTGTGTGGTGCGCACGTTTGTCTTTCACTCCGGGTGCAGCCAGTTGATGTGATAACCGTCTCAATTAAACGTTAACTGCAAAGTAGGTTTGCCTGGCAGAAGTATATCATGACTAAGTATATCATTTGTATCTAACTTTGCTATGAAATGAGCAGCATCGCTCGACCGGCACATTATACGGCACGTTCCTCACTCGCTAGATGCGCAATTAAAGGGCCAGAATCGCAATTAATGGGGCGTTACACTCAAAAAAAATCTAACTTTGTTTGTTTTCGTCCAGATCTATAGGTCAGCAACCACAGCTAGTAAAGTCACTGCAACCCTAAACAAAGAGTTGCAGTCGGTTTTTGAAACGGTGGCCAGTTATAAACTGGTCCTGAACATCTCTAAAACTAATAGCGTTGTATTTGGTACTAAGTTCGAGACATCGGCTGAATCTGGTAATGAATGGTGTGGRTGTTGAGCAAGTTGAGGAGACTAAATTACTTGGTGTTACCTTAGATTGTAAACTGTCATGGCCAAAACATATACTGTAGATTCAATGGTTGTAAAGATGGGGAGAGATCTTTGCTTTTTTGACACCACACTCCACAAAGCAAGTCCTGCAGGCTCTAGTTTTATCTTATCTTGATTATTGCCCAGTCATATGATTCAGAGATTCAGATTGTTTAAAGGTCACGTGTACAGGGGTTATTGCAGAGTAGAGTGAAAATCTTAGGCTCCGAGCTCCAACAAGAGGGAGTAAGTGAAATAAAATCATGAAAATTGTAATAAAAAATAGAAATATAGAAATAGCACTATATATATCATAAATGTAGCAGTGTTGAATAAATAAATGTGGGGGAATGACCATCGGGAGAGCAGCATCACCATTGACCAGGAAGTGTGGGGGGCCAAGTGAGAAAAAAAAGTGCTGCAAAGAAGGTCCTAGTTAATCTGCAGCTGGCCCAGAACAGAGCGGCACTTTTTGCTCTTCATTGTAATCAGAGGGCTAATATCAATACTATGCATGCCAGTTTCTCTTGGCTAACAGTTGAGGGAAAGACTGACTGCATCACTTCTTGTTTTTATAAGAAACACTAATGTGTTGGAAATTCCAAATTGTTTGCATAGTCAACTTGTACACAGCACTGTCACACACACTTACCCACCAGACATGCAGTCTTTTCACAGTCTCCAGGTCCAGAACAAATTCAAGGAAACGTACAATATTATACAGAGCCATGATTGCATGGAACTCATATAGCGCAAGTGAACAGCAAACTTGTTTTCAAAAAACGAATAAAGCAACACCTCACGGCACAACGCCTCTCGCTCATGTGACCTACTTTTTGTGTGTACAGATGTCGGATCTTAATATGAGACAGTTTGCTACAGCAGGAAAATAATCCTACAGCAACAGGAAATGTCAATTATTGTGTTTTATAATTAATGAAAAAAATGTGTAGGGGTTGATAAATGTTTCATTAGGGCATGTCAAGTCGGACATTTTAAAGTGGAAATTACAAACTTTAGAAGCCTTTTAAACCTCAAATACACTACAAGTTTGCATTTCCAGCTGTACAGGAAAATTCCTGCAACAACAGGATGGTCAAATTAAGATATGACATCTGTATGTACTGACGTGTATGTGTAACCAATAGATTCATACATGTTAATGTTTTAAATGCATGTCAATTCTAAAGTATTTTGTCTGTAATACTTTTTTGTTGTGTGTCGAACCCCTGTAAGACTAGCTGTCTCCATTGGTGTCGGCTAATGGGGATCCTAATAAAAAGTAAATAAACACTCAATCGTTCACCATATATATATATATATATATATATATATATATATATATATATATATATATATATATAGGTGAAGAGATTAGTATCCTTGCATGCCGGGCTTTTAGGTTGAGCAAGAATACAACTGACTGACTACACAAGACTAACTATGAGACTGACTCAGTGAGGTTAAGAGACCAAGACAAAACACAGTAGACTGATTTTTGAAGAGAGCAGGGTCGTTAGACACCAAATGGTGGAAAACGGACCAAAACGGGGAGAGGCTACCTGAATTTCTCCAATAAGTAACTCGTTTTTGTTTGCAGAACATTTTCCATTGCAAAAAATGTTTTGCTACGGTTTTCTACGGTGTGTACTAACGAATACGACACAGACTGTGAACTGTTTGATATAACCCACCAGGTAAATCCTAAAGACCTGGACCCCAAGTACGCCTACATCCAGGTGACCTACGTAGTGCCCTACTTCGACGACAAGGAGCAGCAGGAGAAGAAGACGGACTTCGAGCGACATCACAACATCAATCGCTTCGTGTTCGAGACGCCGTTCACTCTGTCGGGGAAGAAACATGGCGACGTGGAGGAGCAGTGCAAGAGACGCACCATACTAACCAGTGAGTTATTAAAAAGGTCATTTCTGCTAATATTTTAACACGAAAGAGCTGTCAACATTGACTGTCACATATATTCAGTAGGTGGAATGTGCAGGATTCGAACCGACAACCCAGGTGATGCTCTAACCCACTGAGCCATTGGCTTGTACACTATACTAATAGGAAGTGTCTGAATAACCAGTAAATACTGAGCCGTAACTGTAATCACTAGTATACTGACCAGTGCTGTAATCAGTGACCTATTCTGACCAGTAATAGGGTCTAGGTTCAAAATAAAATAAATTCCTAAACAAAGCCAATAAAATGTATCCCATCTAGCAGACACTTTTCTCCAAAGCAATTTTTCATATGGGTAGCCCCAGCGGGCATCGAACCCACGGTCCTGACTCTATGCTCCCTACTCATGCTCTAACAACTGAGCCACCCATGACCACAAGGTTTAACCAATAGGTTCCTTAAACCGTGTGTCTACTCCCCCTTTCTCTCTCCCTACCCAGCGAACTCCACATTCCCCTACCTGAAAAAGCGTATCCAGGTGGTGGAGCAGCAGAGCACGGAGATGAACCCCATCGAGGTGGCCATCGACGAGATGTCCTGCAAGGTGTCCGAGCTCAACCAGCTGTGTGCCATGGCAGAGGTGGACATGATCCGGCTGCAGCTSAAACTGCAGGGTAGCGTCAGCGTCAAGGTAAGGGTAGGGGTGGAGGAGGAGGAGGAGAAAGATGGAGAGAGACACACAGAAAGGAGTTGAGTTCAGAGGTCATAGCAGAGCTGACATACACATACTATGCAGACACACACACACCACACACACCACACACACCACACACACCACACACACACACACACACACACTACAACTCAAGTGAGTTGAGCTGACAGACACAACTGACACAGACACGCTCACACACAACAACACACATACACATATTAGTGAGTTCAGAAATAGCTGAGCTGATACACACGTACAGTACCCCCCATGCAGCTATGAAACTGCACATTTTTCTCTCAGCCTCATGGGAAAATGTGTAGAATAGCATGAGATCAGCTATACAACTGCACATTTTTTCTTTCTGCCCCATTGCAAAATGTGTGGTAGTGTGGGAAGTTAGCCGTTTTCCTAAATAAAAATGTTTGCTCGGGGCCTCGTGAGAACAATGCTTGATTGGTAAATCGGGAGGTACCAAACAAAAAGCGAGCATGAGATGGGCGGGGGCTCTGAGGTACCGGAACGCATGGGGGGAAAAACACCTTCTTAATAAAGCATTGCAAAACATTTCATAAAATGTATTAATTATATACAAATATTTACAAAATGTAAGGTAGGTCTCTGCCTAAGTGACCTCATGGTGCTATGGCAACCACAGAATTCGCATTAGCCTCTAGCATCACTATTAGCATTAGCGTCTTGCATCTTTAGCATTAGCCTCTTGCATTACTAGCATTACCCTCAGTTCTCATTTCTTCCTACTGCGGTGTCTGTTGAAAATGGTGCAGGTGAATAACCATGAACTTACCTTACAGGTCAATGCAGGGCCCATGGCCTATGCCCGAGCCTTCCTGGAAGAGAAAAATGCCAAGAAGTACCCCGACAACCAAGTCAAACTGCTCAAGGAGATTTTCAGGTATTCATCACAACACTTCTCATGACTTATGCACCACTTAGCATATGCTTTTATCCAAAAAGTAAATATTTAGTATGGTTATGTTTAGGGCTGTTGCGGTGACTGTATTACCGCCACACTAGTGGTCACGAGTCATGAAGGCAGTCAAATTCCTGGTGACCGTTTACTCATGATAATTAGGCTTCTCCAAGCTCTGATGATGCTGATAGTCATTAGTAGCCTACCAAACTTGCTAACTGTCTGGTACTCAGCACTCTATTGTCCCCCTAATCACTCTGACATCAATGCAAATGTAATCAAAAATATAATCAAACACTTCACGAGAGCCCATGAGCTCATGTTGCGCAACATTTCTATAGGCTATGCAATTGCGGAGAAAACAGAGTGATGGCCTCTATTAAAAAGAGGAGGATCCCATCAGCTTTCTATAGGCTAGGCCTACTATATTTATTTTTCAACTTTCCTAATATTAAGCAAATATTAGGCACATTGCTTATCTTTACAACAGGAGTAATAGCCTAACTGGCTGGCAGGAAAATGAACCACAGGAAAACCGTCCTCCATTCGCTATTTACATTTTTTTATGATTGCTTAGGCACTATCTTTGAAACTATAGGCTATTTTTGCAAAACTCTACACACTAACCACAAAACCTTAAACCTAACCAGCAAAACATTATCTCATCTCTTGCAAAAGCAAACAATTCTTGCAAAACTCTTCAAACAAAGCGTCAATACAGTACTCACAAACCACAATTTGAATAAGCACACGAAGCACCAACTACGCACTGATAGTATAAATGAAAAACACTTTTTTTGTGTGCAGGGCATAGCAGTTTGCAATAAAGTTTTGTCATACGTGTAGTAAAAACACACACACACAGGTATCCAAATGTGTAAAGTATGGATGTGTATTCCGAACATAACACACTATCAATACAAATAAGGAGGAAAAGTTTAGTTTTTTCTCAAAATGTTCTAACACTCCTCAAACAACAAAAGCGCAGTAGAAGAAAACAAAAATATTTGTGCTAGAGAAAAAAAAGAACAGAATAAAAGTTGGCTTCTTTGTGGGTCTGGCCATAAGACTTCATTCACAGCACATGCGATGTTGTCTTGAGCTAGGCAGCGTGGAAAGTATCGCCTAGAGGGCCGTATCCAGGCCTGGCATGACCCCTGATCCATGTCTCCGCAAGCCTCCTCCATCGCCTGTAGAAGGGGTATGCGTTGGTGGGGCTGGCAATCGTACACCTTCCAACGCCATGCAGAGAATCATTTTTCAATAGGATTCAAGAACGGAGAGTATGGGGGAGATTGAGTGTGCTGAAAAGTGGGTGACCTGTGAACCAATTGCGGACCACAGCAGCCCGGTGGAAACTAACATTGTCCCAGATGATAACGTACCTGGGCTGCTCTGGCCCCTGGTCATTAGAGATTAGTCTGTTGTGGAGGGTGTCCAGAAATGTGATAATGTGTGCAGTGTTGTATGGGCCTAGGATTGCATGATGGTGAAGGACGCTGTTTTGACTAATAGCCACACACATTGTTATGTTGCCACCACGTTGTCCCGGGACGTTGATGATGGCACGGTGTCCGATGATATTTTTGCATGGTTGAAACCTGCCTCGTCCACATATATTAGCTCATGATGTACTGCATCTGCTTCTAGCTCCATGACTCTCTGAAAGAGACAAGACAAAACAATGTAGCACAGTACGAAAAGCAGGGATCAGTCAATTATATGATGTAGCACCATACACTTCCAGATCCAGTACCAATGATAGGATAGTATAGCTTACCTGCACATATTCATATCTCAGTTGTTTTACACAGTCTGAGTTTCTTTCGAAAGGGACTCTGTACAGCTGCTTCATTCTAATTCTATTGTGTTTCAGTAGACGAGACAGTGCAGAGAGACTCACTCTGTTGACGTTTTGGAAAACGGTGTTATCTGCCATTATGTGGTCCTGCAGTTTTCTGAGTCTGATGCAGTTATTTGCAATGACCATATTTACAATGTGGGTCTAGTGCTCTGGGGTGAACAGCCAACCTCTTCCACCAGATACTGGTTTTCTTGGAGTTCTGTGAGAACATTTGAATGGTTTCAGTGATAGTTCCTTCCCATTATGGAAGTGCAGTACATAATAATGTACCAGTAAGACTACAGCACTTAAAGTTACTTACCGGTTCTCATTTCTAAATATCCGGATGATACATGCAACAGTATAGCGGCTCAGAATTGGTTGAACCCGTTGCCCAGCCTCCCTCATGCTCATCCCATGGTTGACGACATGGTCAACCACAGTCGCTCTGATTTCATCAGTTATTGTGTTCCTGACTCCTCTTCCCCGACCTCCTCTAGTTCTCACCCCTTTACTCTGTCCAATATTGGCCTCCATTGTTGTCCAAACCAAATGTTTACCTGTGGCCTATTTATAGTGCTCAAGAACTGATTTGTAAGTGAACTCGTATTCTAAAAGGGTTTTCACATTGTCAATGTGGAAAGGCAATTGGCGAAATAGTGTWGCAATGTAGGGACCAATGTTTACAGTTTTGCAAGAAGTGTGTTATTAAATTGCAAACTGAGTGTAAAGCAGGGAGTTGTGTTTACAGTTTTGCAAAAAGTGTGTTTTTAAAATTACAAACTGAGTGTAAGCAGAGAACGTGCATTCAGTTTGGCACACTTGGTAAATGCATTGGCTACTAGTGTTAATGGTTTCAGATATAAGGCTTCAAGAATCACTGTTCGTGTTTAAGCATTCAGGAAAAAATTTAAGTGCAGAGATGTATTTTTTACCCCTGCCCCTGTTTCGAGACAGGTGCATGATAATGGTCCACTCTAAATCAAAATTGAATTTCACACATTATTTAGGATATGTAAAGACAAGATTAAATCAAGAATAGTCTGATGGGTGACAAAATTAGCCTATCACTTGTGAATCATATATTATCACTTGTGAATGATGCCCAGGTTAAGGCAAGAAACAATGCCTTTTTTTGTGATTTTTTTTCGCATCAAACACCTCATGTTTTGATAAGGTTTGTATCACAACTAAATTGGCCAAATACCTTCTTAGAATTAAGCACATTAATCTGCTTTACAAGGGGTGTAGAGTCTAACTGGCATCCATAAGCAGCGCGTGAGTTTCAAGTTTGGGGAAGATAATTTTCACCATAAAAATGCACCGTTATAATAAAAGCATTAAATGCATAATTGCATTTGCGGYCACTTTTGATAATGGTGTTTTCCGCTAATGGAACATTCACGCTTATAGCCTACTACCATGTGYGCATTGCTGCGTTTATAATGTGAAGAAATAGCCTAATAGTTTAGCAACATTTTAAGCTAAACTTTCTGATCTGCTGCATCAGCCTCAGTGCGTAAAAAAAACGTTTTTTGATGGTAGTGGTTGTATTCATTTGTGATCTATCGCATTCCACAACTATCCCAGACTGTGTTTGGAATATTTATTTCTCGCACAGAATAGAATAGGTCAACTGTTGTATTATGGGGGATAGTAGATTGACATAGGCTAATGCTTTTGCTGTTCGTTAGGCCTACTAATCTTGTTGGCTGACGAAAAGTAAATGTGGACAGTTCTTCCAATACCTTAAATATGCACCTCGGAATTGGATAAGGACGCGCGCAGTTGCGTCCCGGATGTGTCTGTCTTCATTGTAGCCTGTGAGAAAGACCCGATCATGTGAGATGGAAAGCGGTGTGAGTGAGAGGCACTTCGGAGCAGGCAGCACACAGGGAGAAGGGCTGCAAAAGGCATGGACTTTTTAAGGGTGCATTATGGCCACACAAAAGGGATGCCGCTGGCAAAATCGAGGCATTATCAAGTGTGTACAGCATGTACAAGTGTGTACTGACGAAGTGTGTACAGCCTGCGCAAAAAAACAAACCATAGCTCATGGACTTTTTTCAAATCATCATTAGAGTAGCATCCTGCAGTCTTAAAATGTATCAAAAATCAAAACAYATAGCCCAACGTTTGTAGAACAACTAAAGTTACATTAATAACTMTAAATTAAGCATATAAACTCAGCAAAAAAAGAAATGTCCTCTCACTGTCAACTGCGTTTATTTTCAGCAAACTTAACATGTGTAAATATTTGTAGGAACATAACAAGATACAACAACTGAGACATAAACTGAACATGTTCCACAGACATGTGACTAGCAGAAATGGAATAATGTGTCCCTAAACAAAGGGGGGTCAAAATCAAAAGTAACAGTCAGTATCTGGGTGGCCACCAGCTGCATTAAGTACTGCAGTGCATCTCCTCCTCATGGACTGCACCAGATTTGCCAGTTCTTGCTGTGAGATGTTACCCCACTCTTCCACCAAGGCACCTGCAAGTTCCGGACATTTCTGGGGGGAATGGCCCTAGCCCTCCCCTCCGACCAACAGGTCCCAGACGTGCTCAATGGGATTGAGATCCGGGCTCTTTGCTGGCCATGGCAGAACACTGACATTACTGTCTTGCAGGAAATCATACACAGAACGAGCAGTATGGCTGGTAGCATTGTCATCCTGGAGTGTCATGTCAGGATGAGCCTGCAGGAAGGGTACCACATGAGGGAGGAGGATATCTTCCCTGTAACGCACAGTGTTGAGATTGCCTGCAATGACAACAAGCTCAGTCCGATGATGCTGTGACACACTGCCCAGACCATGACGGACCCCACCTCCAAATCGATCCCGCTCCAGAGTACAGGCCTCGGTGTAACGCTCATTCCTTCGACGATAAATGCGAATCCGACCATCATCCCTGGTGAGACAAAACCGCGACTGCGTCAGTGAAGAGCACTTTTTGCCAGTCCTGTCTGGTCCAGTGACGGTGGGTTTGTGCCCATAGGCGACATTGTTGCCGGTGATGTCTGTTGAGGACCTGCCTTACAACAGGCCACAAGCCCTCAGTCCAGCCTCTCTCAGTCTGCGGGACAGTCTGAGCACTGATGGAGGGATTGTGCGTTCCTGGTGTAACTCGGGCAGTTTGTGTTGCCATCCTGTACCTGTCCCGCAGGTGTGATTTTCGGATGTACCGATCTTGTGCAGGTGTTGTTACACGTGGTCTGCAACTGCGAAGACGATCAGCTGTCCGTCCTGTCTCCCTGTAGCGCTGTCTTAGGACGTCTCACAGTACGGACATTGCAATTTATTGCCCTGGCCACATCTGCAGTCCTCATGCCTCCTTGCAGCATGCCTAAGCCACGTTCACGCAGATGAAAGGGACCCTGAGCATCTTTCTTTTGGTGTTTTTCAGAGTCAGTAGAAAGGGCACTTTAGTGTCCTAAGTTTTCATAACTGTGACCTTAATTGCCTACCGTCTGTAAGCTGTTAGTGTCTTCACGACCGTTCCACAGGTGCATGTTCATTAATTGTTCATGGTTCATTGAACAAGCATGAAGATCTGTGAAGTTATTTGGAATTTTACGAATTATCTTTGAAAGACAGGGTTCTGAAAAAGGGACATTTCTTTTTTTGCTGAGTTTAGTACCTATTTCTTTGTTAACCGCTCAATACAGAATAGCTGCATGTGCGCACTCCCTCAAATCATTTGGAGAAAATATCCTTTCTATTTTATTCAGCTTTGTTCAATTGTATTCTTCATACTATAAWATAAAATAATGCCACGGAATTCTAAGCAAATCTTGACAGCTAATGTAGCCAACAGCCATATGGCATAGCCAGATCAGGACTTAACATAAGGACAACTCAGAGTATGCTGTTCTGTTCTTCTGAAATAGACTACATTTTCTTCATATCATGTTTCTTTAGCCATGTCTAAAATAAATAATAGATTTATTATGAAGGTGTATATTACATGGAGTTATTCGACTTTTAAAAATGTAGATGTTCCAAAGGTCTGCATCAGTGGCTTGTAGGAAGCCAGGAGATGCTAAATGTATTTATATTAATTAACGGTCAATTACCGTGAGACCAACAGTTATTTGCTTGAYAATCACCAGCTGAYGAAATTTCGTGACCGCCACAGCCCTAGTTGTGTGACCCCTGTGGGAATTGGATCCACGACCTTGCCGTTGCCAGAGCCACGCTTTTACCAACTGCGCCACACATAGATCGATGATGCATTTGATACGTCTTAAGCAAAAGGGTTGGGGTCAAATCAGGTCAAGATAACTAGAACCCAGAGTTTTTCCAGATCAAGTCACATGGTCAGGACAGGGAAAACTCTTGGCCCTCATAGTGCCCTAACATACTCTGTCTGGCTCTGAAGGCAGTTTGCAGAGGCGTGCGGCCAGGCGCTGGATGTCAACGAGCGGCTGATCAAGGAGGACCAGCTGGAGTACCAGGAGGAGATGAGAGCCCACTACAGGGACATGCTCACGGAGCTCTCCACCGTCATGAATGAGCAGGTCTGTGGAACTGCCCCGAAACATTGAAACTGCTGTTTCTTTAGACAACTGAGGCTGTCTGCATCAAATGTCTCAGAATAGGAGTACTGATCTAGGATCAGCTCCCCTCCCCCCGTACATGTTATCTTATTCATTGTGATGTTAAAGGAAAACGGACCCTAAGTCAGCATTGTGAGAAGCTTGATACATTCGGCCAATGGGCTGTTCAATCATTAGCCTAGCTACTTACAGTGCTAACCTTCACRCTCTTCATATCAAATGTGTTTGTTTACTTTCGTGTGGTACAGTTTTGTTCTCACGTCATCACTCTTTTTAATCCGTCACTACTTTCTCTGATATCATAGTTTCATCATTTATTTTTACGCATGASCTGTTGCTGGATTAGCCAGAGTTTTGTCTCTTTGTCTCATCTCTTTGTGTTGTTCCCTTTGTTCATTTGTTCTCTTTCATTGGATCTCAGCTGCATAGACACATCCTCTCATTCAGTTTCTGCTCCTCTCTTTCTAATATCTCCCTCACTATCRTTTCTAAGGCTGGCACGTCACACAATCCCCCCCCCCTCACTTTACCATGCTTTCGGCTCTGTCATTATGGAACAAGTGGCACTGGGCTGTGCATTATACTAACATCTCAGCATATATGTGTGTGTGTGTGTGCGTGCTTGGTTCCATCATACATTCATCAGATGTCTGTTTGTGTGATTTGAAACATGAATTGACTATCTATGTCTCTCCTCCATGCCAAGATCCCTCACACAAGACCACCAGGAACAGAACGACACAGCGCCTTCTGAGCAGCCAATAGGCATGCTGGAATCTGACAGTGCCTAGGAGGACATGTTTACCCAAAATGGCTCCTGGTGACAGACGTCGTTTTTCCTCCTGCCAGGAATTATACAGAAAGGAGCAGGGGACTGGAACTGTGACTTTATGGGAACTGGGGGAAAAAAAAGGGAAGTGGATGGGGAAGTCCAGAAGTCTGTAGACTTTGGTCGTGGTAGTCTGGCGTCCCGGTAGTCTGCAGTTCTGGTGATGATGACGATGATGTCCAGTAGAACAGGCTGCTGTACCGTTACTTTGTTTTGTTTTTAAGGCTCAATCCATGTTTGCACTCCCCTGCCGACCGCCTCATCTCCTTACTCTGTACACACACACACCCAGACAACACACGCCTTCTCTACCCAAACCCATCCCTTTAGAAAATTGTGACCTTAATGAGCTTGAGGTGCGTTCAACAGAGCAAAAGTTTGGTTGTAACTCTGGTCACAACAATTTGTCCATATTCTGTTGGTTATATTTATGCTGCAAATGTTTGCCACCTGGTGTAAGCATTTCCAAAAGGTACTGTAAAATAACAGTTCAAGGAGTTCTATAAAGGAAATTAGGGTCAGTAGCCAAACATTGTTGAAGGATGCAGATAGAAATACTATGGATTCAGCCGACATGATTTCTTCTTCTATAAGGCAGAGAGACATGTTTCATTCCACATCATTTATTTCTATCGTAATGTTCCACAACGTTGTGTCCTGCTGAACAAATTGACATGTAGCCTACTTCTTGTTTGATTGAACACACCTCTAGTTCCTGTTTGAATGTAGGACAACTCCGCATAGCTACTTTGTATCCTAACATTCTGGAATTCCCAGCTCACAGATTTTCGAATTGAAAGTTTATGTTTTATAACATTTTTATGATTGATAATGTTGTTATTATTATTTACTGTACTGTTTTAAATTGTAAATAAGAATTATTAATATTTAAAAAATATATGATTTTTTGTTTGGCTAAATAAAAAAAAGAATGAACAAACTAATGTTTTATGTATAACATTTAAATAAAATTTGTTAACGTCCATAAACCCCACAGGGTAAGTGAAAATGAATCTCTAGTAGTATTTTTCTTTACTTACATACATACATACATGCATACATAGGGACTACATACATACTGTACATACAGTTCAAGTCGGAAGTTTACATACACTTAGGTTGGAGTCATTAAAACTCGTTTTTCAACCGCTCCACAAATTTCTTGTTAACAAACTAACTCAATTCCAGTGGGTCAGAAGTTCACATACACTAAGTTCACTGTGCCTTTAAACAGCTTGGAAAATTCCAGAAAATGATGTCATGGCTTTAATTTGGATGTATTTCAAGGCCTACCTTCAAACTCCGTGCCTCTTTGCTTGACATCATGGGAAAATTAAAAGAAATCAGCCAAGATCTCAGATCAAAATTGTAGACCTCCACAAGTTGGGTTCATCCTTGGTAGCAATTTCCAAATACCTGAAGGAACTACGTTCATCTGTACAAACAATAGTACGCAAGTATAAACACCATGGGACCACGCAGCCGTCATACCACTCAGGAAGGAGACGCGTTCTGTCTCCTAGAGATGAACGTACTTTGGTGCGAAAAGTGCAAATCAATCCCAGAACAACAGCAAAGGACCTTGTGAAGATGCTGGAGGAAACAAGTACAAAAGTAACTATATACACAGTAAAACGTGTCCTCTATCGGCATAACCTGAAAGGCCGCTCAAGAAAGAAGCAAGGAAGAAGCCACTGCTCCAAAACCGGCATAAAAAAGGCAGACGACGGTTTGCAACTGTACATGGGGACAAAGATCGTACTTTTTGGAGAAATGGCCTCTGGTCTGATGAAACAAAAATAGAACTGTTTGGCCATAATGACCATCGTTATGTTTGGAGGAAAAATGGGGAGGCTTGCAAGCCGAAGAACACCATCCCAACCGTGAAGCACGGGGGTGGCAGCATCATATTGTGGGGGTGCTTTACTGCAGGAGGGACTGGTGCACTTCACAAAATAGATGGCATCATGAGGTAGGAAAATTATTGGATATATTGAAGCAACATCTCAAGACATCAGTCAGGAAGTTAAAGTTTGGTCGCAAATGGGTCTTCCAAATGGACAATGACCCCAAGCATACTTCCAAGGTTGTGTCAAAATGGCTTAAGGACAACAAAGTCAAGGTATTGGAGTGGCCATCACAAAGCCCTGACCTCAATCCTGGTGAAATGGCTGGTGGTGAAATGGCTTAAGGACAACAAAGTCAAGGTATTGGAGTGGCCGTCACAAAGCCCTGACCTCAATCCCATAGAAAATATGTGGGCAAAACTGAAAAAGTGTATGGGCCAAAATTCACCCAACTTATTGTGGGAAGCATGTGGAAGGCTACCCGAAACGTTTGACCCAAGTTAAACAATTGAAAGGCAATGCTACCAAATACTAATTGAGTGTATGTAAACTTCTGTCCCACTGGGAATGTGATGAAAGAAATAAAAGCTGAAATAAATAATTCTCTCTACTATTATTCTAACATTTCACATTATTCAAATACAGTGTTGATCCTAACTGATCTAAGACGGAATTGTTACTAGGATTAAATGTCAGGAATTGTGAAAAACTGAGTTTAAATGTATTTGGCTAGGGAGTATGTAAACTTCCGACTTCAATTGTATATGAAATACAAATGGTATAGAGCGAAATAGTCGACGCGTCATAAGTCCTATAAAAACGACAACTTAAAACTTCTTAACTGGGAATATTGAACCACCAGCTTTCATATGTTTTGAGCAAGTGTAACGTCTGTCGTAGTCGTTCTCCTCCTCAGACGAGGAGGAGCATGGATCGGACCAAGATGCAGAGTAGTTAGGGTTCATTATTTAATGAAAAATCAACAAAACACTTCAAAATACAACACCAACAAACGTGACAAACCCGAAACAGTCCTGTGTGGCCCAAACACAGTCACAGGAACAAACACCCACAAAACACAAGTGAAACCAAGGCTGCCTAAGTATGATTCTCAATCAGGGACAACGATTGACAGCTGTCTCTGAATGAGAATCATACCAGGCCGAACACCAAATCCCAACATAGAAAATCAACCATAGACCAACCCACCCAACTCACGCCCTGACCAACTAAAATAAATACAAGACAAAGGAAAACAGGTCAGGAACGTGACAGCAAGGAATTCAAACGTTAGCTTTTTTACATGGCACATATTGCACTTTTACTTTCTTCTCCAACATTGTTTTTGCATTATTTAAACCAAATTGAGCATGTTTCATTATTTATTTGAGACTAAATAGATTTGATTAATGTATTATATTAGGTTAAAATAAAAGTGTTCATTGTTCAGTCAGTATTGTTGTAATTGTCATTATTACAATATATATTTTATCGGCTTTTTTTGGTCCTCCAATAGTCGGTATCGGTATCGGCTTTGAAAAATCATATTTGGTCGACCTCTAATAGGGACTGTTTCTTATTCCCCTAGTGTAATAACAGTTGAACTCCAATACTATGTAATTGCTGAAGGTACTATGTAACAATGTGTCAATACAATGTTACTTGAGTAATTAGTGTTAATGCACAGGTATAAGACCAACTTAATGTAATATATCTGGCTGCACAGCTGACTGGCAAACGTACTGTCAATTGATAATTCATGTGACTAAACTGAACAAAAGAACAATAAACTACTATGAAAAAAAGAAATGATATAAAGAATTATAGTAAAAGCTTTGGAGCACCTTAAATGTAATTTTGGGCAAAAAAGCAAACTCGGCTCCATCATTCATTGAAACAGATGGCTCATTCATCACAAAACCATACTGATATTGCCAACTACTTTAATGATCTTTTCATTGGCAAGATTAGCAAATTTAGGCATGACATACAAACAACAAATTCTGAACCTACACATCCATGCACAACTGACCAAATTATGAAAGACACATTGTTGTTTTGAGTGTGGAAGAGGTGAAAAAATGATTGTTGTCTATCAACAATGACAAGCCACCTGGGTCTGACAACTTGGATGGAAAATTACTGAGGATGATAGCGGAAGATATTGCCACTCCTATCTGCCATCTCAACAATCTAAGCCTACAGGAAAGTGTGTGACCTCAGACCTGGAGGGAAGCAAAAGTAATTCCGCTACCCAAGAATAGCAAAGCATCTTTACTGGCTCAAACAGTCAACCAATCATCTTTTTACCAACATTTTAGTAAACTTTTGGGAAAAAATGTTTTACCAGCTACAATGCTATTTCACAGTAAAGAAATTAACAGATTTTCAGCACGCTTATAAGGAAGGTCATTCAACATGTATGGCACTTACACAAATTACTGATGATTGGCTGAGAGTAATTGATAATAAAAAAGCTTGTGGGAGCCGTTATGTTAGACTTGGAGTGCGGCTTTTGACATTATCAATCATAATCTGCTACTGGAAAAACGTATGTGTTATGGCTTTACATCCCCTGCTATATTGTGGATAAAGAATTACCTGTCTAACAGAACACAGAGGGTGTCCTTTAATGGAAGCATATCCAACATATTCCAGGTAGAATCAGGCATTCCCCAGGGAAGATGTCTAGGCCCCTTACTTTTTCAAATCTTTACTAATGACCTGCCACTGTCTCGGAGTAAAGCCTGCTGTCTATGTATGCTGATGACACAACATTATACAAGTAAGCTACCACAGCACGTGAAATCACTGCAACGCTTAACAAAAAGCTGCAGTCAGTTTCAGAATGGGTGGCAAGAAATAATTTAGTCCTGAAATATTTCAAAAACTAAAAGCATTTTATTTGGGACAAATTCGTCACTAAACTCTAAACCTCAATTAAATCCTCTAATGAATAATGTGTAAATTTAGCAAGTTGACCAACTGTCATGGTCAAAACATTTTGATGCAACAGTAGCTAAGGGAGGGAGAGGTCTGTCCATAATAAAGTGTTGCTCTGACTTCTTAACAACACTCGTGCATACCCAAAAGGATATGCCACCAGAGGTCTGTTCATAGTCCCCAAGTCCATAACAGACTATGGGAGGTGCACAGTACTACATAGAGCCATGACTACATGGAACTCTATTCCACATCAAACATCTCAAGCAAGCAGTAAAATCACACACAGGCACATACACATGCATACACGCACACATGATAACATATACGCACATGGATATTGTGTTGTAGATATGTGGTAGTGGCCTGAGGGCACACACTTAGTATAGTGTGAAATCTGTTGTGAAATGTATTGTAATGTTTTAAATTTTTTAGATAACTGCCTTAATTTTACTGGACCCCAGATAGAGTGGCTGCTGCCTTAGCAACTGACTTCTATTTTATACCCTGACTACACCGCTCGCGTTGCAAAATAATGTTAGAAATCTATATTATTCAATTATTGCACCCACACTGCTCGCACGCGCCAACGAGCGTCTGTGTTGCCAAGGGCTAAAATAGAAGTCAGTTCTATTTGTGACGCAGATAGCGCTGCAAGTCCTGCCTCTCCCATCTCCTCATTGGTTTATAGAAGCAGGTACCCACGTGCCATCTCCTCATTGGTTATACCCATGTGGGTGACTGAAAGACGAACAAGGTCGGTGGCGGTAATGCACCTAATTTATGAAAGTTGCCAATCACAATATTAAGTACAGAGAAGAAAAAACCTGGAAGGAGGAGAGATGACTAGAAATTATTCGGTTGACCGTTTTATGTGTGGATTAATTGTTGGAGTAGAGGACCTTGTGCATTTCAGGTAAAATAACAACTCAATGTTTATATCCCAGGACAAATTAGCTAAATAGGACAAATTAGCTAGCAAGTGCAAGCTAGCTAGCTAAATTGCAATAAATGATTAATGCTTTTCGACCGGTCCCCAAATGAATGTAATTGGTTCAGAGTTTGTTTTGATATTTTAACCTGCGTGTCGTGATCGTGTTTGGTGTGTGGGGACAAAAGACATTTATGCACGATGGCGCACATGCGCAGCCGGTTTGGGTTCCGTGTTAGCCCTTGGCAACACAGGTGCTCGTTGGCACGCGCGTGCAATAATTTAATAATATAGATTTCTACATTTATTTTGCAACGCTCCTGCACCCGACGCGAGCTGTGTAGTCAGGGTATTAGCAGCAGCTAGTGGAGATCCTTAGTAAATATAAATACAAAAGTATTTAATAAGTACCACAATTACAGTAAAGCTAAACCTAAGCAAGAAGTTACAGAGTCATGATGTACCCTATGCATTTACAAACCCAGCTCCCCTCCCACCCTCCCTTCTCTCATTTATTCTCTCCTTCACCACCTTCTTTTTGACGTCTCCTCAGAATGGGGTTCTTCAGTCGTCCAACGGTCATTTGCATTCACGTCATCGGAGGCAACACAGAGGCAATCCTGTTGTTCTGTGAGAATGAGAGAGGACTCCCAGCTGTGCCGCTGCCTGCTCCGCTCCTCGGCTGTATCCCAAATGGCAGCCTATTCCATATAAAGTGCACTCATTTTGTGTGTGTGCGCATGTGTGTGCACCGTGTGTATGCGCATGTGTGCACTCTCATTCTGGTCTAAGCAGTACCAAATCACCCTGACAAACTCATACAGAAACAAAGTAATAGCTTTCTTTATAGTTTGTTCTCTGAAAAGAAACACATTGAGCTTACTTACCATGTACCACTCACTTCCAGTGGTTCTGGTCTGCATGTGGTGTAACTGAATCCATGTCCGACTGTCTCTCTGGATGTGTCCAAAATGGCACCCTATTCCCACCGTATGGGCGCTGGTCAATTAAATATTGTTATGCTGAAAGATGCCAGCAAGTTTTTTTTTTATTGATTGCTCCTTTACTGCACTATCCTACTGTTTTACTCCGGATTGCACAATAATTGCTTTGGAGCGTTTGTGTGTCATCATCCCACTGGGTTTCGGTTTGATTATTTGATTTGTTATCAACAAAATTAATTCAATATACATTTTTGTTTGCAAATCCAATAGCCTAAGTTAAAATAACATGGAAACAGCTTCAACCACCAGCTTGTGTTGTTGCCAAAATTCTAGAGTCTTTGATACCATAGTGATAGTAACATTAGAAACCGCCAATATTGACCTGTTGGTCTGTTTCAAGGAAAAATGTAGCCTACATTTTAAAAAACTGTGCTCTCACCTGTTAATGGCTGGGACCATGCAATTAAAGATCTGTGCACTTTACTCGCATTGTAAAACGAACAACTGGATGAGAAAATAACAATTCTTTCACCTTTTCAAAGTTAAAGCTGCTGAGCTATTCAAGCGCTTGATCTGCCACAAACTCTTTAGGGTACCAGCCAAATAGAAGGTCGTTTGACAATTATGATATCATGAATGATGGGCATTTCTTATTATGACGTTTGTTGGCTGTCAGTCCTGAGGTAACTTTCACTTTTTAGACTATTAATGAATGTGAGTGATAACCATGTATTTTTGTTTCATGTTTATTATCGCAATGGGACGCAACATCACAGAGACAACCAATCTGACTTGTT
Source organism: Salvelinus sp. IW2-2015 (assembly GCF_002910315.2). NCBI lineage: Eukaryota > Metazoa > Chordata > Actinopteri > Salmoniformes > Salmonidae > Salvelinus > Salvelinus sp. IW2-2015. The sequence goes on along the minus strand of NC_036862.1, from coordinate 897,937 downwards.
GTGAGCCATATCACATGAGTATGTGTCTACTTTTCTGTGCACATGCTGCAGTGTGTAAACGTGTAATGTTTCGTTTGGTCCCGATGGCTGCAGTCTCTCTGGTAACAGATAACTAAAACCTGATGTCATCCGACCTAAGCCAATCAAAACCTATAGTAGCCTAATAGAACCCTCTTGTCCATTTATGACACATTTTTATTGATGCGTTTTATACAATAGAGAGCAACAACAATGTATCTGCCGGTTGTTTTGCCACCCTAGATTCATCTTTGCTAGATCTAATTAATATTTTAGATGTCGTGGGTGGTGGGGAGGAGATACACATCATTTGCCCCGGAGGACAATTGTAATCTGCCTCATTATAAGATTCACACAATGGCCTAGCCTACGTTTGATTCAATACAACTTTATTATATGTTATTATATAGCTTACCTCCTTTGCTGAAATGTTCAGAACAAGGATTTCCTCTCCTTGTCCATTGTCCATTCCGCAGCATGCTTTTCCTGAAATACGACACTGCGCGCCACTTAATAAAAACAATGCTTGTGTCCCATTGGCTGATCACCCGAGCCCTTTTAGCTGTATAAGTGATGAAAGGCGACATAATCTTCTTTGAACATGATCTAGACGGAGATTGAGAGACGCAGACAGAGACTGGCAGAAAGCTAGAACAGGCAGCATGTTAAAACCGCAACAAAAGCTCCTCTTGCTCGAGTCGTGGTTGTATGGGAAGCCGTGGTTCTGGCAGCAGAATTCCAGCGCCATGGAAGCAGCTGGAGCCTCGCTGAGGTGGTCATGGAGATAGCAACGAAATCAAGAAGCTTGATATGGAGAACAGTGTGCTACAGGGGGAAATCAGTCAGCCGGTGATTGGGACTGAGCCAGGTGAACCTAATCCATATTCACCAGCAGGACAGCCCAGGACCGGGGCTGACTACAACCCATCCCACATAAACCTAAGACGGAATGCGTCCGCACTCGAGCGGCAGTATGGGTAAAGTCGCACTATCAACTGCAGTTGTCGTTTTAAATGGAAAGATAAAGCACAATGTTTTATGTATAAACATTGTTTAAAGCTAGGCCTGGTTTGAACAAAATAATCTGATCAATTTGTTTTATTGATCTCACCGAGAACATTGTAATGACCAGCCGGAGGTACTCAATCGCCTCCAACAAGCCACGTGTGATCAGGAAGAGCGAGACCGAAGAGAGTGTGTCGAAAGATGAAGAGGTTGCGAAGGGAAGCAACTCAAGTTGGGGTCGAGTTCACGAGGAAGTTCGACAGAAGGGCCACATCCATCTTCGGGAATTCCACACGAGACGAGACAAGATCAGCACCACTGCAAAGAAGTTAACCAACAGGTTCTTTCTCCAAGAATACGTACACAAAAACAGGTGAGTGTCCCAGTGGGCCTTCTCATCCAACCTCACCAGAATTTTTAGATAACCTAATTTAAAGCAACATGTAGCATTTTGCTTATGGTTTCTATTAATTCCCCTTGTTTTGCAGGGCCAAAGTAAAGACGGTAACATTTCTTCTGCCTGTGGATAACATCTACACCAACCGACCAGTTCTGGCCAACCATCTGACAGATCTGGATGCGATTGCGGAGACGGATTCGTGAGGTGAAGATAGATGGCGAGAGATGGACCCTTTGGCGGAACAATATCTATTCTATAGCCCATAAATATGTGAAGAGCAGGGAGTTAGGCCTACAGAAATAGGCCTATCCCACAAGCAGTATCGAGGGCAGAGTGTCAGCTGCAGTTTTGTAGGTCAGCCAGATCTGATGTTCTTGACCACCTCCAGAGGTAGTCAGGGATGCATTGTGTCTGGATGTCTTACCAGCGGAGAAGGATTTGGACAGTAAAACATATTAAATCATCATTATCCCTCCCTCTAAAATCATTGACCGGTGGCACCATTGACATATCAATATGTGTCTTTAAGAAATATTATTTTGAAATAATATCTGTTAAATAATTTGCATACCGGGAAGGACCAGGAAATCTGGTCACAAGGCGGACACAGTAGACGGATAAGAGACACATTCTAATATGTGTATTTTATCATGTGTAGATGCAACGGCTAAAATGTGGGCACAATCACAATGAGAACAAGCTCAGGATAACGGACGTATGTGTTGCACCAGGTATAAACTSGGCTACAGTGACTGGTCTGGGTAGTATTTCAACAGTTCAGAGGACCACACAGAAACTGGTCTGGATGTGTTTGTTCCTCTGAATGGAAGGAGGAGCCTCAGCCTCTATGGGAGTGGGACTCTGGTACAAGGTTGCTCTGGTCAGGTGGTGGTCTGGGTTGAGGAGACCTCCCTCCTCTGACTTGTTGTCACTATCGAGACCGCCGTAGCTCTCTGAGTCCTGAGGTGTCCTATGAAACACACGAACCTCCCAAGAGTCACCACTGCAGGCTGAGTGGGAGGCAATGGAGGTAACGAAGAGGAGAAACGTAAAAGAAATGGAGGAGCAGTCTTTTACCTATGACTTAAAGATCATCTTAGAACAATATGAAGAATACAAGAGATTAAGAATATAAGATTTAATTCAAATGTAAATATTCAAGAATATCATGAAATAAAAAGAAAGAAAGAATGATATAAGAAAAGAAAGAAGAAGAAGAAGAGGAGGAGGAGGCACCTGTGAGGCTCGGCTCTCAGTTGTGGCTGGGGGTCAGTGAGCTGGACTGAGGGCAGCGGGTAGGTCAGACCGTCTCTATACTCCATGGGCACTGCGGGGTTCCTGTCTTCACTCTGCACCCTCTGGATGGCTGTGGGATTAGGTTACAACAAAGAGGTCTAGCATTAGAGTGAGGCATTAGGAATCTACCACAGTGGTGATTGTGGCTAAATGCGCCGTAAATATCAGGGAACAGAAAACCTGTTGAGATAATGCATTTGAGGCTGAGCTACCCAAAGAATTAGACAAATAAGGTGCAACAAGGTGAGACGCACATCTAAGACATTTCCTCAGCTGTACTGTGTATTTATAAAGGTGTGTATTTTCAAAGAGAGTAGTTGAGAGGTAGACAGACAGACAGACAGCATGAAGCCCTTGTCTTTCAGAATCCTGGAGGGAGAAGACATATGAATACAAAGCCTTATACATATGAACACCCTTTTCCTTCTATTGTGCACTATGTTTGACCAGAGTCCTATGGGCTCAACCAACAAAGCACTCAATTAATAAATCAATCAACCAACCAAGCAACTAACATACCAACCAACCATCAATTTACTGTAAAGCACTTTGTGACAACAGTTGATGTAAAAATGGCTTTATAAATACAATTGCTTGCTTGCTTCTTGATTGATTTCATTTCCTGCAGTTCAGTGACATGAGCTGAGGTCTTACAGGTAAACACTAGGGCTGAGGTGGATCTTGTTGGGGAGGCCGTGGCTCTCCATGCGAGACGCTGTGCTTACTGTCTCCGAAAACAGGCAGTACCGAGGCATCTTCTCCTCCACCACACCATCTAGAACCGGCCCGTTGTGTACACCCACCCGGATCTACAGCAGAGAGGTATTGGTTGTTTCTTAAATATATTTTGTGGGATATTTTTACTTTATCGAGACAGAAATAGGTGTAAATGATCCCTGAGTAGTGGAAGGATTCGTATCAACGCTAGGGGGTGACATTTATGTGCTGCTGGCAGCTTCGTTACCCACTAGACCAGCCTCTGACACAGAGAGAGGTACTGTATTGTGATGAACTAGCAGGAGAACTGAGAAAGATCATCTCAAAAAGAAAGACAAGGGCAGGGAAACACAACCCTTTGGATTTGGATCAATGGAACAATGCTGTTACAAAAATATAGGGAAGAATCAATCCAGCATCCAACACACCAGCCATCTGTGGGTCTCACCTGGATAAGCTCCCCTGCGATGGGGTTGATGACCTCCCCAGCTGCTATGACCATGCCCAGGGCGAAGTTGGCCACACTTTCAGAATGGCCGGACAATGGGATGGGCACACCACCTACCCCCATGTAGGCCTATGGTCTCCACCTGATGCACACACAACCACAGGCAGATTGATATTGGTCAGATAAGTACTGGAATGGCTATTCCAGGCTGCCTGGTCAAGATGAATGAATAGATGGTTATGTAGAATAATTCACAAGATTAAATTATGAATGATAAATAATAATGTTTAGCCTATCTGACAAATGTAATATTTTGTTACCTTGTAAACTGTGTGTACTGTGGTGAGCCGGTTGAACTTGAGGTACATGGAGTTATTCTGCTTAATCCTTTTCCACATCAAGTTGGCCTGATGATTCATATCAATTCATTTTGCGTGTGTGTGTGTGCGCATATGCATGTATGTGTGCTGTTTATGCACAAGAGTTGTGTGTGTGCGTTGTGCATGCGTGTTCTGTCTGTCTGTGTCTATCTGTGTATGTCTCTCTGTCTGTCTCAGTGGTGCAGCTGTAGAACTTTTTGAGCTCAACCTCAACTTTTTTGAGGTCTGGTGACCCATGCCAAATATTTTCAGTCTCCTGAGGGGGAATAGGTGTCTTGGTGTGGTGTGTTTGGACCATGATAGTATCATGTTTCAGGAGAAGACCCAGATGCAGACAGTGTCGAAGTAACAAAAGTTTATTACTAGAAGGCAAAACGACAGGTCAAGGGCAGGCAGAGATCAGTAATCCAGATCAGAGTCCATAAGGTACAGAACGGCAGGCAGTCTCGGGGTTAGGGCAGGCAGAGGTCAATAATCCAGGGTGATGTGACAAGGTACGAAACGGCAGGCAGGGTCAGAGCAGACAGAATGGTCAAAACCGGGAAAACTAGAAAACAGGAACTAGAAAAAGACAGAAGCAAGGGGAAAAACGCTGATAGACTTGCCGAACAAAACGAACTGGCAACAGACAAACATAGAACACAAGTATAAATACACTGGGGATAATGGGGAAGATGTGAGACACCTGGAGGGGGGTGGAGACAAGCACAAAGACAGGTGAAACAGATCAGGGTGTGACAGATAGTTTGTTGGTGATGTGGACACCAAGGAACTTGAAGCTCTCGACCCGCTCCACTACAGCCCCATCGATGTGAATGGGGGCGTGTTCGTCCCTCCTTTTCATGTAGTCCACGATCAGCTCCTTTGTCTTGCTCACGTTGAGGGAGATGTTGTAGGCCTGGCACCACACTGCCAGGTCTCTGACCTCCTTCCTAGAGGCAGTCTCATCGTTGTCGGTGATCAGGCCTTCCACTGTTGTGTCATCAGCAAACTTAATGATGGTGTTGGAGTCATGCTTGTCCAGGCAGTTGTGGGTGAACAGGGAGTACAGGAGGGGACTAAGCACACAGCATGGCAGATGTGTTGTTGCCTCCCCTTACCACCTGGGGGTCGGCCTGTCAGTAAGTCCAGGATCCAGTTGCAGAGGGAGGTGTTTAGTCCCAGGGTCCTTAGCTTAGTGATGAGCTTTGTGGGCACTCCTTAAGTCCAGGTGGGAAAGGGCGGTCTGTTGGGGGTGGTATAAAAATTGGAGTGGGTCTAATGTTTCCGGGATGATGGTGATTTGAGCCATGACCAGCCTTTCAAAGCACTTCATGGCTACAGACGTGAGTGCCACGGGACAGTAGTAATTTAGGCAGGTAGTCATAGGTATGATGATGATGATTTAAAAATAATTTTAACCTTTATTTAACTAGGAAAGTCAGTTAAGAACAAATTCTTATTTTCAATGACAGCCTAGGAACAGTGGGTTGACTGCCTTGTTCAGGGGCAGAACAGACAGATTTTTACCTTGTCAGCTCGGGGATTCAATCTTGCAACCTTTCGGTTACTAGTCCAACGCTCTAACAACTAGACTACCTGCCGCCCCATAATGATGATGATGATAATGAACTATTTTCAGCAGATTACACATCCCTTTGATGACTATTAAACAGCGAGCAGTGAATGAATCCATCAATTAGCTAGCCTGTAGTTCCACGCTGAGAGACGGACCGAACTCAACGCTAGCCATTAACGCCACATTCTGGAATTACACAACATATTATTACAATTATTCAATCATCAAGAGACTTCCATATAGTCTAATATGATGTTAATGAGTCCACTGATAATTAATGACATTGTTACCTGAGCTTCACCATGTCTCTTCGCCAAACTTGTCAACAACCAGCGACTTCAGCCTATTGAATCATCATTGTAGCCTAATGAGTAAGCCTACTACTGGAAACACATTGAATTATTATTGTCGATCAGTTCAGTCCAGTAGCCTATATAACCCTCAAACTCAATTCTGGACCTCGAAGTTCCACTGCATTTTTTTATTGTTCCACTCTAATCAGGGACTGATTTAGACCTGGGACACCAGGTGTGTGCAATTAATTGTCAGGTATAACAGGAAACAAGCAGGCTCTGGACCACGTTGGGTAAGATTTGAGTACCCATGCTATAAACATATGTCTACCTATACTGTAACATATCAGTTTAGACTATCTATCACGATGAGTTAATTTATTGGTCGACACACACAACTTGGATTCTACCGACACTGTGTCTGCAAACCTTTATTCCCACATACTCTAACGCACAACATTATCTCTGTCGACAGCCTGCATGAATATATTTCATTCAAGTGATATGCCTAGGTCTATATCCTGTATATCCACAAAAACTTCAGCTCCTTATTCCATCACTTCTGCCTCGGTGCATTTTAATAGTGACTGAAGAAAGCCGTTCACCCAGCTCCAGCTGTCGGCGAGGGCGTTGGTGCGCCATGCGGTCGAGAGGAGTGTCAAAGGCCCTGTTCAGGCGATAGAGGCGCTGAAATGATCTCAACTCCGTACAAACAGGGGCATCTAGGTGAAGAAGGTCCCATTCACCATTAGGCTATCAATGTGACGTTCAACAAATGGCTTAGATTAAATATTTGAAATAAAACGACTCATTTTTTTTTTTTTGACGGACAATGTAGGCCTACATTATTAATTCACATTTCTGTAAATGTGCTGGATTTAGCCAGTTGGCTAGATTTAATGTATAGTCCCTAGGCTGATAGATAAAAACATTTCGCATCACAAACTTCACACCCACACAAAAAAGCAAGAATAATTATAAATAAGAAAATACAATAAACACAAACAATCAAACCTTTCCATGGAGCTGATCAGGCTGTTGATTGTGGCCTGTAGATTGTTGTCCCACTCCTCTTCAATTTGGGCTGTGCAAAGTTGCTGGATATTGGAGGGAACTGGAACACGCTGTCGTACTCATCAATCCAGAGCATCCCAAACATGCTTAATGTGTGACATGTCTGGTGAGTATGCAGGCCATGGAATTTCAGTTACCAGGAATTGTGTACAGATCCTTGCGACATGGGGCCGTGCATTATCAGGCTGAAACATGAGGTGATGGCAGCGGATGAATGGCACAACAATGGGCCTCAGGATCTCTGTATATTCAAATTGCCATCGATAAAATGCAGTTGTGTTTGTTGTCTGCAGCTTATACCTGCACGTACCATAACTCCACCGCCACCATGGAGCACTCTGTTCACAACGTTGACATCAGCAAACCGCTCGCCCACATGACGCTGTCTGCCATCTACAATTGAAACCGGGATGAATCTGTGAAGAGCACACTTCTCCAGCGTGCCAGTGACCATCGAAGGTAAGCATTTTCCCAATGAATTTGGTTACGACGCTGAACTGCAGATGAGCTTCCCTGAGACGGTTTCTGACAGTTTGTGCAGAAATTCTTTGGTTGTGTAAATCCAGTTTCATCAGCTGTCAGGGTAGCTGGTCTCAGACGAACCCGCAGGTGTAGAAGCCGGATTTGGAGGTCCTGGGCTGGCTTGGTTACACGTGTTTAGATGTACTGCCAAAGTCTCTAAAATGACATTGGAGGCAGCATATGGAAGAGAAATTAATATTCAATTATCTGGCAACAGCTCTGGTTAACATTCCTGCAGTCAGCATGCCAATTGTACACTCCCTCAAAACTTGAAACATCTGTGGCCTTGTGTTGTGTGACAAAACTGCACATTTTAGAGTGTCTGTTTATTGTCCCCAGCCCAAGGTGCACCTGTGTAATGATCATGCTGTTTAATCAGCTTCTTGATATGCCACACACACGTCGATGTCTGGTTCACTTAAGTTGTGGTCATAAAATCATGTTGGTGGACAGAGGTTCCCGGTATCGTGGTTGATTGAGATTTCAATATCATGCTCAATATCAATTGGCTATTATTAGATTAATCTACCTGAAACCACCTCATTACCCCCCTTCCCACCACCGCCACCACACACACAGAACAACAATATAATAATATTCTTAAAAGCCCAGTGCAGTCAAAATGTGATTTCCTGTGTTTTATACTGTATATATTTCCACACTATGAGGTTGTAATAAATCTGTGAAATAGTGAAATTATGATAATGCCCTTTTAGTGTAAGAGCTGTTTGAAAAGACCACCTGAAATTTCAACCTGTCTGGTGACATCACCAGGTGGTAAATTCGTTAAWAGACCAATAAGAAAGAGATTTCCAAACCTCTCTGCCAATAACAGCTAGTTTTCAGTTTTTCCCTCCCCACTCAGACCACTCCCAGAGAGTCATAGCTTGCAAAATTCTTGCTTGAGAATTTGCTATTTTCTAAGAAGCTATTTTTGTTTCTTTTTGACCATTTTAAATTAAAACAAATCATAGTAAGGTACTCAATTGGTTAGCAATTTTAAAATAACTCCACATAATAAAGAATTTATAATGGATTAGTAAATAGTTTATTCATCATTACTAATCATTACTCCATTCATAAGATGTTTAATATAGGTCCTTATAAACCATTTACTAATCATTAGTTAAGTATTTTTGCGTGGTCTCCTCTAAAGTGTGGGCTATTTATGCATTATAAATACTTTTAAAATGTTTTGAGTGACCAGTGTATTTCTTTACAAAAAGATGGGCATGCCATTGGTAGACATTCCAGTATTCGGCCTACCTGATGCAGTGGAGGCTGCTGAGGGGAGGACGGCTCATAATAACGTCTGGAATGGAGCTAATGGAATGGCATCAAACAAATGGAAACCATGTCTTTCATGTATTTGATACCATTCCACTGATAGCGGTCCAGACATTACCACGAGCCCGTTCTCCCCATTTAAGGTACCACCAACCTCCTGTGACCTGATGGTCCTTAAGGTCACAAAATAGCTTAGAACAATTGTTGCAAGGACTTAAGGAAGAGTTGTACTGTGAATATTGTCAACCTCACAAACGAATCATAAAACAGGGAGATGTAGCCTACATACAACACCTGGCCAGACCTCCTGTTTTTCTCTAGTGGATTTTTATATACATGTTACATGTAGGATTTAAAGGTAGAAATGTTACATGTATAACCTTTAAATGCTTCCAGTGCTTCAGGCTTTTAACCACCGACTATTTTCACACATGGCTTTATTTGGTGACACCTTTACTGGGCCTTTAGCTAGTAACTCTTTAAATATAATGGGAGAGTTCAGTGAAATAATGTATTGAGATATTTGATTGCAGCGCGTTGTCCTGAATGTTTTGCGTTTACTAGGGTGGAGATTTCGCAAACAGGACTCCCAATTTCTAACATGGACTATAAAGAATGATAGAGGCTTCTAGTGGCCAAAAGACCGTTTGGCATGGGCAGCGCCATTGAGGTCTTTCAGCATTTTAATGCAGTCAGCTGGTTGCGACTTCCAATTTCATTGGCTGATCCCTCCTGGTGGCCCTGTTGGAGTCATGTCCAACCAATCGTGAAGAAGCAAATTAACTACCGCTTCAATGGCGCTGCCCATGCTGTCACAGACGCTATAATGGCAAAGGTACAAAGATGAGCACTCTATCTATCTCTATGGTATGGACCCATAATTGAATCATACAGCTGACCAAATTAGGAGAGATTGTAGTTCTGAGTTAACCGTGATTAGATTGCTCTAAAAGAGTGACTGCAATCCAGACTTTTGGTAGAAAAGCCATTGCCAAGAAACGCTTATGTTTGCATTTTCAGACTAAAACCGTTATTTTACTCAGCACGGAGTATCTAAAGTTACACATTACACTATTACAAAGGTGTGACTGTTTTGGAATAAAATGTTCAATATATTGTCTTAAACATCCTTTGTATTGTGTGCTTATTGTTTAACCATTGATAATGTTCTAAAGGCCATTTTAAACCTTAAGGAGCATCAGGCACTGCTGGAATGTCTACCAATGGCATRTCCATCTTTTTGTGAGAAATGCATCGCTAGCTGTGCCACTAGAGATTCTGAGTTCGAGTTAGGGGAGTGTTTGGCTGGCAGGGATGTCCTTGTCCCATCGCGCACTAGTGACTCTTGTGACGGGCCGGGCGCAGGCTGGCTTCCGAGTTAAGTGGGCATTGTGTCAAGAAGCAGTGTGGCTTGGTTGGGTTGGGTTGGGTTGGGTTGTGTTTTGGAGGATGCACGGCTCTCGACCTTCGCCTCTCCGAAGTCTGTACGGGCGTTGCAGCGATGAGACAAGACTGTAACTACCACGAAATTGGCTGAGAAAAAGGGGGTAAAAGTAATAAAATTACAAATGTAAGTAAAGTAAAGCAGAGCCCAAATAATTTATAGTAAGCCGGGATGGAGTGGTTGGTACGCTATAAAAACAATTAAGCATTTGTATTTGTGAAATATGAATATATGAATATGAAATAGCCTACCTAATAATTTTACCTATTTGATAAGCCTATCATATAAATCCATTCTGTAGCTCAGCATTTTAGAAATGGACGAAGGGCAGTCCCAATTTGAGACACAAAACTAGCTTAATACGATGGGGGAAAAAGTAGGTACTAAGTCGGTTTGGATGAAAGCGTCTGCTAAATGGCATAGCTATATTATAGTGTAATTAAGTGTTTGGCAAAGCCCTATGGAATTGATTGACCAAAACATTTAATTCATCAGAAAAGTACAACCTCCAGCCCAATACCCTTAGTCTCGCGTGAGTTGCAGCGTGTGAGCTCTGCGCAGTGAGAACTGTAGCTAGGTAGTCCGCCATTGCTGTGTGGGGAGATCTACGTTAGAGCAACATTGACATTTGGTTGTCAACAACCAATTACGGACCAGCGAGGAAGGTCTAGTGGAAGCTGTTCCACAAGTATACATCCCTGTACCTAACCAGATAACATTTTCATGTAAATACAGAACACACAGACGAAGTAACCATGTCCAATCTGAGCAAAGGCGGCACCAAAAAGGACACCAAGATGAGAATACGAGCCTTTCCTGTAAGTACACCGCTGATAGGACCTGTCCCTGCCAGCAGGCGGTGACTGGACCGCCGAGGTTCGAGTAACTAGCTAGCTTGGGAGTGCAGTTTGCAAGGCCAGGCTTTCAGTAAACAAAGTAACGTTAGCTAGCTGCCCCGTACTAGAGGTTATGGATAGCTGCTTGCTAGCTCATATACTGTTAGCTACCTACCAACTCTTAGCTAGCTAGTAACGTTACTGTTGAATTATTAATTAACATTAGCTAACTAACGTTACTGTACACACTTCACCCGGGGGGGGAAAAATTATTGATGGCTACCTAACTTTAGCTAGTTAACATTAAGTAAATATTTGGCGTCGTAGCTTTGTTTGTGGCCTCATGACTTGTCGTATTTAGTCAATTCAGAAACTGGTGGGTTGGAGAGTATTGTTGTGTAACGTTATTTTGCATGACATGGTTTGCTGAATCACTTGTTTTGTTACATGCCAATTAAACGTTGATACCCCAACTGCTAGATAACTTTAGCTAACATTTTGCATCGACTGTAATAGCCAGTTAGTTACTTTGTCTGTCAAGTAGCTAGTCTAAGTTTCATTGGGAAACCGTTTGCTGATAGCTAGATCTAAGTTAATGGACGAAAGCTATTGGATGAAATCAGTATTCAGAAGATCACTATTCATGTCTTAAAAAAAAAAAAAAAAAAAAAAAATTTTTGTGATTATAATCATGTCTCATAGTCAGCCTGCAGGCGCCTGGCCTGCCACAAGGAGTCGCTAGAGCGCGGTGAGCCAAGTAAAGTCCCGCCCGACCTAACCCAGACGACGCTGGGCCAATTGTGCGCCGCCCTATGGGACTCCTGGTGACGGCCGGTAATGACATAGCCTGGGATCGAACCCCAGGCCTGTAGTAACGCCACAACACTGTGAAGCAGTGCCGTAGACAGCTGCGCCACTCGGGAGGCCTAGTATTCAGTTCTGATGGATATGCCTCCACTGAATCCTCAACGATCCCCTAGCTCTCAAACGCTTCTCTCCATATGGTTTTCAGCAGTTGCCGTCGCCCACGGTTGGCTCTGTGAACTACAATTCTGACGTTGTGTTTTAAAGTTTAGAAACGTAAATAATCATCGCTTGCGAAAAGGTTTTCGAAACATATGCCCCTTATTATTTCTCGCTGATATGAAATAGAAAAAAAGAAAAAAAAGAAGCAGATTTACACATTCCATACGTTGTGTGTGCCTCCAGTTGATGGACTACACTTCATCCCCATTGTGTCGGGATGTGGATGGTGCCATATCCAAACACCTTGTCTGCAGCTTTCGGCCAGCCTCACTTTGGAGAGCCTCCAGGTTTAACAGTCCATGGTTGAGCGTGACAGCCAAAGGGGACAAGGGATTTATATCAAGCTGTGAATATGGCATGTTTAGCTGAGTGTGATGGTTGGCTGCTGTGCCATTTACTGTCTGTCCAGTTAAAAGGAGAATTTAGGGGAATGGGAAATGTTACGAGACACAGTTAGAGGTGGTCGTGAGCAATATTATATGGAAAATATTAAACGCTTTCATTCATGTTATGGTCTGTATGAAACCTTATTGGGAATATAATCATGATATTGCAGTATTGCAGTCTTAGTTCATCACAAGGAAAACAAATAGGGACACACCTACTCGGTTTCCCTTACAGTGATTTGTTTTATATACTTTTACATATAGGGTCAAAAGTAGGAATATAAATCATGTTTTTTCTGGAGTAGCGATTCTTTTCTCAATGTTACACTCAAACTGTTAGATATTGCATCATAGTACAGGCTACTCTTTAAATCAGTAGGGATATTTGGGTTGCGGAAGTGCAGCAAGTGTAGACTTGTTTCTCTAACCTAAAGAAGTAAGCTAGCCAAGCAGGAGACTGATAGACATTGTGTGCATAGCCACAATTTTTATCAGGCTGCTTTGTTCCAGTTCTCCCTCAGACGAGGTATTGTGCTGGAGCCAACGATCCCCGAAACTTTGACCTGTCAGTCCGTTTCTCTGCTCTCCTCTCACTCTTACTTCCTTTGTCCGCTGCAGATGACGATGGACGAGAAGTATGTCAACAACATCTGGGACCTTCTGAAGAATGCCATCCAGGAGATCCAGAGGAAGAACAACAGCGGGCTGAGCTTCGAGGAGCTCTACAGGAACGCCTACACCATGGTGCTGCACAAACACGGCGAGAAGCTTTACACGGGCCTCCGGGAGGTGGTCACCGAGCACCTCATCAACAAAGTAAGGCCAATGAACGCATGGTGGTAGATTAATGTGTTCATCCCAGCGCAGGTCAGGATGTTGATTCAGTACTGGGTGCTGTTTATTAGGGCATGCGATGGGAAAACGTTTAAARACATTTTGCAACAGACAATGAAAAAAAGTGTTTCTTATTGGACGAGTCCAGGTAGTCCCTCCCCGTTTTCAACCAGTTTTCTTTTGTTTGGTGCCTCATGAACACGACCTGGGTCTGGATTAACGTCCCCTTTGCTGGATTTGTGCGGGTATGTGGTAATAATCACCCTTATAAAATCACTGGCAGGTCTTTAGCGTATTTTCCATCAGTACATTTGCAGGATCTCTGGAGTCTGAGAATAGTCACTGAGCTTAACCACAGAATGTTACTCAGCTTGACCACAAAATCCTTTTAATTGTTGAAAAGCAAGGAAACAAATCTTGTGAAAGCCTGTCGCATGAATCCAGGTCATATTAAATTACAGGCTGATTTGTCCTGTTCAGTGTTGGGCCTGTTTGGTATGCTGACAGCATGATGAAGTGGAGCGCTCATTAAACCTTTTACTGTGGAAAAGCTCCAGGGATCTGTTTGACGATGGCTGGATGCTGCGGACTTGCAAAACATGAGTTGCTCCCATTCATTCATCAGCCTTGTATTTAGTAGTTGGAAATGAGAAACGTTAGCCCAATTCCTCTATCAGAAGGCCCAGCTCCACTAGGGCCCATAGGCATCTGACTGGAGATTTGAAGGCCCTCTTTCAGTAATAGCACACACACAGTCCTGGTCTTTGACAAGCTCGGCTGATTGAAAAAGCCTCCTGTTTCGGTGAGGATTTGTATGTTTGGTTTTGTTCTGTCCAATCGTGTAGGTACTAGAAAGCAGATCAATCTGCCTTTTGGTACTTTCATCAGTGATTGTGATAGCCTTTATTTTATTTTAGTGTACTTTTTACCCCTTTTTCGTGATATCCAATTGGCACTTACTGTCTTGTCCCATCGCTGCAACTCCTGCACGGAATCGGGAGAGGCGAAGGTCGAGAGCCATGCATCCTCCGAAACACGACCCTGCCAAGCCGCACTGCTTCTTGACACACTTAATCCGGAAGCCAGCTGCACCAATGTGTACGTACGTACAACTTGTGACCGACGTCAGCGTGCATGCGCCCAGTCCGCCACAAGGAGTTGCTAGAGTGCGATGGGACAAGGTCATCCCGGCCGGCCAAACCCTCCCCTAACCCGGACGACGCTGGGCCAATTGTGCGCCGTCTCATGGGTCTCTTGGTTGCGACACATCCTGGGATCGAACCCGGGTCTGTAGTGATGCCTCAAACACTGCGATGCAGTGCCTCAGACCGCTGTGTCACTTGGGAGGCCCACGATTGCAATAGCCTTTGAGGATAGTTTGTGTATCACATGATCCCTATAACATTCCTGTTTAAACCACACGCCATGTAGGCCAACATATTCCACTGAATGAGAAGCAGCAGGAAGCAGCATCAGATTATCTCGAAGCCGTGAAGCTATAGCGTCTGCAAACTATTTTGGAAACAATGACATTACCGGGCCAATGAAGTATCTATGGAGGGCTAGGGCTGTGACGGTCATGAMATTTTGTCATCCGGGTGATTGTCATTCAAGTAACAGCCAGTCTCACTGTAATTGATGCAAAAAGTAAATCCACTGATGTGGACCTTTTGGATCTCCATTTATTTTTTKGGGGTCTAAAATCCATTTAATATAGCCTACAAATCACAATAAATCCATTCTTTTAAGCATGTCTAAAGAAACATTATGATATGAAGAAGATGTAGCCTATTTCAGAAGAACGAATAGCATATTCTGAGTCGTCCTAATGTTAGGGCCTGTTCTGGCTATGGCTGTGGGCTACACTAGTTCATTCAGCGGGCAGGATTTGCTTATAATTCCTGAGGAATTATTTTATTGTAAGAACAATACAATTGAAAATAGCTGAATAAAATGTAAAGGTTATTTTTCATCAAACGATTTGAGGGAGTGAGCATATGCGTCTATCCTGTGTTGAGCAGTAAACGAAGAAACGGGTTCTCCTATATGCTTAATTTATAGATTTTTATGCAGCTTTAGTTGTGATGCAAACGTTAGGCTATATGTTTTGATTTCTAATACATTCTAAGGCTTCATGGTGCGACAAAGGATGAGTTGAAAAAAGTTGCATGAAAGGGAAGCGCTCTTTTTTTCCTGTGCAGGCTGCAAACACTTCATCAGTCTCTCGTTCACAGTTTGACAAGCACTTGATGATATACTCATGCATTATTCTAAGTTTAGTCTGGTCTTTACATATAGCCTACTAATATACAGTACCAGTCAAAGGTTTGGACACCYCATTCAAGGGTTTTTCTTTATTTTTACTATTTTCTACATTGTAGAATAATAGTGAACACATCAAAACTATAAAATAACACATATGGAATCATGTAGTAACCAAAACTGTGTTATACAAATCTAAATATTTGTTATTTGAGATTCTTCAAAGTTGCCACCCTTTGCCTTGATGACAGCCTTGTACACTCTTGGCATTCTCTCAACCAGCTTCATGAGGTAGTCGCCAGTGTGGAATTATACAAAAAAGAATAGACATCAGCCATAGCCTGCATTCGAATAGCGAATGGAGGTTATGTGCAGTTACTTTTTTAATGTTCCAGGTAGGCTACACTGTTTGTAAAGCGGACTAATGTGCTTCATTTTTAAGAATTTTGCAATAAATATAGCAGCACAAGAAAGCTAGGATCCACTTGTATTAAATAGTGGCAAGTTAACTCTGTTTTCATGTGCGATTGCGCAATGACTGGGCTTATAAGAACACGTTTCACTAAGCTCTGTAGGCTATGGGCTCTCCAACCATGTTTCAGGGGTCTTGTTTGAAGTTATTTGTCCACTTCAGTTGTGATACTAACCTTAGCAAAACATATAGGGCCTATAGGCTATGTTTGGAGTTATTTGTCCACTTCTGTTGTGATACTAACCTTAGCAAAACAAATAGGCCAATTGGCTCTGTTCTCACGCAATTGCATAGCCTATAGAAATGTTGCGCAACAGCAACACTTTCATTCCATGCATCAACCACCTATGAGGAGCTGTCTCTCCCTGTGCAACAGGTGATCCTATTCCGCTCAAACTGAATGTCAGGGCTCTCGTGAAGTGTTTAATGTGATTTTTCGATTGCATTTGCATTGATGTCAGAGTGATTAGAGGGACAATAGTGTGCTGAGTTAGAATGTTTGGTAGGCTACTAATGACATTCATAGGCATCAGATGACTGCTATCATGACTGCCAGTGTGGCTGTAATACGGTCACCATAACAGCCCTATGTAGTGCGGCATGCCTACCTTTTGAGATGACCAATTATCGCTGTGGATGTCAATATTTCAGCATTGGCCTTTATAAAACACCACCCAATTGGCATCTCCGAATTGAAACGAATTATCTCCCATTGACATTCTGTTCCTGTCCCCCACATTTGCAATCAGAGAAATATGGGACATTCAATTGAATTCAATCACTTTTTGACAGCATTTCTTTTGATTTAAACAAAACCTTTTCATAAATGTTTGCCCATGAAAGAAGGGGTCATAAAGTGACTTTTTGGACCTAAATGTCAAAACATTCAGGAGATAAAGGTGCTCAAAGTTGACCCTTTATGCATACCCCACCATACTATGAGACGTCCATGTCTATCACTGGAAAAGAGAAACAGTTGAGTTTCATATMATTTAAAGTAAGCTTTTGTGATTATATTATTGTGTTGTGCCCGCTGTTGGTTGAGACACAACATGCTCTTAAATACAGGGTGGGTGTCATTCCATTCTATGAATTATATTTCTATCCCTTCAGACCACTGCAATTTAGCTGGTACACCATTAGGCTTGGGCGATATACCATTTACCAGGGATTTTGAAATACAGACCCCCACCTTGCAGGGGTGCGTGTTATGCCACTGGTAATAACTACAAGTTGACTATCTAAGATGTGCCAAATAAATCATCTCCAGCTCAGGGCTTCAGCTATGCATTTGGGTTGCTAATTTGATAGCTAAGTGGCAAGATGGCAAGATCAAGCTTCTTGGTTACAGCAGAGACAATCAATCCCCTCCTGGATCAAGAGCCGAGCTGTCTAATATTTATTTTGTGAGTGCAGAAAACAGTGAGTAGCCTTTTGAGGTAGTTGTATATCTTTATGAGCTGGGTTGTCTGTCCTGCAAATAGTTTGTTCGCTTGGGCTTGTTAGCATTTAGCTAGCTATGGGAATTCGCTACTAATTTATTGAACATGTTTTCGAAAGTCTTATATTTGGATGATGGTGTTTTAGGCTACTAGACATAAGTACAACAGATTCATCAGTGGGTGATTTCATAGTGAGCTGAGAGGAGTTCACTTTCCATTGAGATAGTGTCCAGCACACTGACTCACACACACTGTTTCACTAAATGGATGATGATGGCGTCTCTGCCTGGAGTTGATGAGCACAGTGTCCTTTGGAGTCCCGTACGGAGAGTGAAGGAAACACTCAGAGAGAGGAGCTTGTGGAGGGAGAGGCTCACAGACAGAGCTTGTGTCATGCAGAGAAAGCGAGATGGGCTCGGTATGCTGAGTCATCAGTGTGGTGTGCGTGTAGTATCAAACGAATGCCTCTCTGCCTGACTGTGCCGCTGCTTCCCCACAGGTACGGGAAGATGTCCTCAACTCACTAAACAACAACTTCCTCCAAACACTGAACCAAGCCTGGAACGACCACCAGACGGCCATGGTCATGATCAGAGACATCCTCATGTACATGGTGAGTGTCACCACCAGCTACCAGAGCCATGTATTTAGAGAGTTGGGCCAACTTTTAGAATGTCGTTTTCATTCTAGACATAGTTGCATAGCGTTATTTTAATCCAGTCAGCCGATTGGCTGTAGTGATGCTACGTTTTGCATCATATGTGTTCTGCATCATCACACTTTTAGAAAACATAACTGCTGACATGCATAATTTGTGCTAATCAGACGTGCACACTTCTTAGTTATTAGGATTTGACTGTATTTCTCAATGCAGTGTCGTCTCGTAACCATCCCTTGGACTGGCAATGCATTGCTGCCTGGCTGCAGGTCTCAAACGCGCTCCGGGGTGAAGTTTCCCTTAAGTACAGATCAGCTTCCCAATCCTAACCATACCCGTTAGTGGGGTAAATGCAAAACTTATTTAAGATCCACCTTGACTGACAAAGTCTCCCCCTCTCTTCCTCTTGTTTCCCAGGACCGGGTGTACGTGCAGCAGAACAACGTGGAGAATGTCTACAACCTGGGCCTGATCATCTTCAGAGACCAGGTGGTACGCTACGGCTGCATCCGAGACCACCTCAGACAGACCCTCCTGGACATGATCGCACGCGAGAGGAAGGGCGAGGTGGTGGACAGGTATAATAATATGACCCCGTCTATATACACAGGCCCCGTTCGACTTCTTTAAAAATGCACAAACTCCTAGCTTCGTTGAAGGAATCACTGAAATTACTGGATAAGTGGAATCACTACAAATGCCTGGACAAGTGAAAGCCATGCGGTGGAATGCTTGTGTTCATCTGTCCAGTCATGTCTAAGCATTGACTGTTTCGAGGGTGGGAGGAAGGATGCATTTTGAAGGAATTCGAACAGAAGGATGCAGTGTTTCTCCCGATAAAGAAAAACACAACTCTAATCCATGATTATTTCATTGTGCTCTTTGTTATATTTAAAAAGTATCTGATAGTCTTTGAGCTGACCCAGACCTAAATGGCACCCTATACACTGAGTGTACAAAACATTATGAACACCTTCCTAATATTGAGTTGCACCCCCTTCTGCCCTCAGAACAGCCTCAATTTGTCGGACCATGTGCTCTACAACACGTTGAAAGCGTTCCACAGGAATGTTGACCCCAATGCTTCCCACAGTTGTTAAGTTGGCTGGATGTCCTTTGGGTGGCGGACCATTCTTGATACACACGGGAAACTGTCGAGCGTGGAAAAACCCAAGAGCGTTGCAGTTCAAACTCTGAATGGCACGCGAACACAAACCATTTCTCAGTTCTCTCAAGGCTTAAAAATCCTTCTTTAACCTCCCCTTCATCTACACTGATTGAAGTGGATTTCACAAGTGACATACGCGATCATAGCTTTCACTCGGATTCACCTGGTCAGTCTATAACATGGTCAGAGCAGGTGTTCCTCGTGTTTTCTACATTCAGTGCACTACTTTTGACCGAGGCCCATAATAGAATGCAATTTGGGACTCCAGTGTACTTGGCACATGTACTTGACACACACTCTCTCTCTCAGGGGGGCGATCAGAAATGCCTGCCAGATGTTAATGATCTTAGGCCTCGAAGGGAGGTCGGTTTACGAAGAGGACTTTGAGGCCCCGTTTTTAGAAATGTCTGCAGAGTTCTTCCAGGTTTGTAAGAATCCCTCCCCCCCACCCATCTATTCACACGCATCAATGCTGTGTGTGTCATGCATGTTGACTTGCAGTGATATGTTGTTGGCCTACTATCATGTTATATACATCATGTGGATGCCCTCTCAATCTCCCAAGGTGCTCCTAACCCCGTGTTTGTTTGCCCTCCAGATGGAAAGTCAAAAGTTTTTGGCAGAGAACAGCGCGAGCGTGTACATAAAGAAAGTGGAGGCGCGGATAAACGAGGAGATCGAGCGCGTGCTGCACTGCCTGGACAAGACGACGGAGGAGCCCATCGTCAAGGTGGTGGAGAGGGAGCTCATCTCCAAGCACATGAAGACCATCGTGGAAATGGAGAACTCGGGCCTCGTCCACATGCTCAAGAACGGAAAGACAGAGGGTCAGTGTCCCACACTACTACTACTACTACTACTACTACTACTACTACTACTACTACTACTACTCCAGTCCCAGCTATGGGTTGCGTCCCAATGGCACCTTATTCCCTATGCATTAAACTACTTTTGATGGGGACGATTAGGCTCTGGTCAAAAGTAGTGCACTATGTAGGGCGTAGGGTGTTTTCTTTCTTTTTTAATGAAAGGGCTATTTCCCCCCGATGTTAAAATTTGTCAGATGTTTGTTTACCTCTTGAATAGATATTATGCAGAGCAGAATAATAGAGGAATGTACACTGTGTGAATGTGTGTTGTTATCGTGTGCATACTTGGTACCACATCAATGTCAGCAATTCAATATTTATTGTGAAATATATTCTGTGTAGTAGGTGGTCTTTGGATACTAATGTGTTTGTACTGATGGTGTGTGCGTGTGTGTGTGCGTGAACACAGACCTGGCGTGTATGTATAAGCTCTTTAGCAGAGTGCCAAACGGACTGAAGACAATGTGTGAGTGCATGAGCTCCTACCTCCGCGAGCAGGGCAAGGCGCTGGTGTCAGAGGAGGGCGAGGGCAAAAACCCTGTAGATTACATCCAGGTAACTCACACAGGAAGTGGCATCATTGACACGGGGCAGGGGGGGTCCACTAAAGATTGATCTCTGGCTACGTTCCCGTCACAGATTTAACAATAGTGAAAACTCCAGCGAATGCTTTTAAATCTACAACAGGGATGCAATTTCTGTTACTCTCCATATTGACACTAGATGGCAGCGTACACAAGAGCATGTAGTAAGTGCCACTGCTTTCCAATAACAATGTCACTTTTTCTTCCTTCCTCCGTTTTGTTCTCTGCAGGGTCTGTTGGATCTGAAGTCACGTTTCGACCGCTTCCTCCAAGAGTCGTTCAACAACGACCGGCTCTTCAAGCAGACCATCGCAGGGGACTTTGAATACTTCCTCAACCTCAACTCGCGCTCCCCCGAGTACCTCTCCTTGTTCATTGACGACAAGCTGAAGAAAGGCGTAAAAGGAGTGGGTGGTTTTCTGATGTAATGGGGGAGGAACGTCCTCCCCTCAAGGCACACAGGCTGCTTCCCTAATGACACCATATTCTCTATATTGTGCACTACTTTTAACCAGAGCCCGATGGCACCATATTCACTACGTCGAGCCCTACTTTTGACCAGGGCCCAGCACCTGTCATTGTTCCTGAACAACAGCCCGAAAGAATGAAAGCTTGACCTCATCACTCATTTGGAATTATATAAAGTTAGACACACAAATATCATACCTCCAAGACATGCTAACGGGAGGTTAATATTTTTAGGGGGGTATGATATTAGTGTGTCTAACTTTCTCACTCATCACTGTTCACGATTCGTTCAGGATTATCTGTAATCGTGGTAGCATCCAAATAATGTAGAAGTGTTTAGAAACATGTTCTATGCTGGAGTACAGAGCCAAAACAACAACAAATGCCACTGTCCCAATACTTTTGGAGCTCACTGTATAAGGAGTTCAATATTTGATTAAATTAGTGTTTTGAAATGTAATCATTTAAAGTGTGTGTGCTTGTGTAACGTTCACTTTTCTCTCGTCCTGTATGTGTAGTTGACGGAGCAGGAGGTGGAGTCGATCCTGGACAAGGCCATGGTGCTCTTCAGGTTCATGCAGGAGAAGGATGTGTTTGAGCGGTACTACAAACAGCACCTGGCCAGGAGGCTGCTCACCAACAAGAGCGTCTCGGACGACTCGGAGAAGAACATGATCTCTAAGCTGAAGGTGAATATACAGGAAGAGCAGTAGCTATATATCTTTAGATCTTCCATCCATTAATACATTCATCAACTGTTTTCTTTGTTGTTTTTTTGTCAGATATATTGTAGCACCTTCGATACCTAATAAGTGTGACCTTGTGTTCAAATACTATTTCAAATCTTTCATATACGAGCATTTGCTTTAGCCTGTTTGTGGTGCCACGTAGGCGGGGTTTGCACTTTTTGATTGGTTCAATTGCAACAGGYAACCTCAAGCTAGCAAAGCTAAATTATTTGAAGTCATTTTGAATTGTATTTTGATCCCAGGTCTGGTACAATACATTTTTAACTTGAACTGCACAGAGACTGTGTTGAACCTCAGCTCAGCTGAGTGCAGAGTCAGTGTGAAAGAAACGGATCGCGTGAGTGAAGTGTTGTTTAATAGATCTGTCTCATCCYGTATCTTTCTCACTCTCTCTTTCTCTGGTTCCCCTGACCAGACGGAGTGTGGTTGCCAGTTCACCTCTAAACTGGAAGGCATGTTCCGGGACATGAGCATCTCAAACACAACCATGGACGAGTTCCGCCAACATCTACAGTCAACGGCGGTGAGACACCCACTCCCAGAACCAGTCCAGTGTTGGTTCTGGGGAACATGGAGCTCGCCAGCTTGTAGTTCTAAAAAAAAAATGAAATTAGTTACTTCTGGTTTGTTCAGCCATTCCTATAGAGAAAGAAAAGGCTTAGGAGATATTATATGTTTTGTTCTATGATATTATATTGGTCCGTTAACATTACCTTTATGAATTATGAAACCTTATGTGCTTTTTTTAATTACATAAATGCTTAAACATTCATAAAAAGTSACGTTAGCTGATGATTAKCTCATAGAACAAAAYGTATAAGTTCTAAGCCTGTGTTTACCACAGACCTTATTTTTGGCGTTTATCAAAAAACCCTACAAAAACTCCATTCATTTTCCCACAGGCTTTGAACCATGGCGGAGTTGGTGCCTATAAAAAGACGCCATTACTATTGCTCTCTATTTAACCTAGCCATTAGCTCTCTCAAAGYGAAGAGCACATCTTGTGAAGCTTTTGATACCTCWGTGGAAGACGTAGATCTAACTTTCATCCCCAGGTGTCGTTGGGCGGAGTTGATCTCACAGTGAGGGTCTTGACGACGGGTTACTGGCCAACGCAGTCCGCCACACCCAAATGTAATATCCCCCCTTCTCCTCGACATGCATTTGAAGTCTTTAGAAGGTTTGTCTCTCATTTACTTTGCATACCAGAGGCCATATATTCTCTGCTGCAGGTTGTGGAAGCGGGGCGCTGTCCGTCTGTGTTTATCTTTAACGCTGTAGTGTGTGACTGTCCCCTCTGGCTCTGCGGCCATAGGTTTTATCTGGCCAAGCACAGCGGCAGGCAGCTTACGTTGCAGCATCACATGGGCTCTGCAGAYCTCAACGCCACCTTCTACGGCACAATCAAAAAGGTATGCAGGGGACAGCCTTTGCCTGGCTGACAGACTGATGCATGCACACACACCAGTAATGTCAACATYAGGTCTTGATAACAGCAGGTGCATCAAGGCTGTACTTGCCTTTTTGAATATGGGATGAACAGGGATGTGTGGGGGGCGGGGCTAAACTCACATTTCACACATTTGTGTTTATATAAGCATGACATAGTGAGGGATTGAACAGAGGCTACATTGATGATTCCTCCTTTGTGACTGAGTTACCTGAAGTTGGCCGGTGGTGACCTCTCATTTCCTCTCCCCCCCCAGGAGGACGGCTCAGAGGTGGGGGTGGGCGGCGCCCAGGTAACAGGCTCCAACACCAGGAAGCACATACTGCAGGTGTCCACCTTCCAGATGACAATACTAATGCTCTTCAACAACCGGGAGAAGTCTTTGTTTGAGGTACAGCCGCTAATTGAATGCTCAAGTTTGTAAGGGGGGGATGTATTTGGGCAATGTGATGTCTTTATTATATGTGCATGATGTTGATATTTGTGGTCTGGCAATATCTTTTCCCTGAGGAAAAAATGATATTGAATTGAAAAAGTTACACTTGTTTCTCTATAAACAGAATGTATTATTTGGTTTCAGTATAATGCAGTCATGGATCAAAGGATCCCTCTGCCTCATATCCCTCTCTCCTCTTTGTCCCCATCTCTCGCTCACTACTGTGTAGGAGATCCAGCAGGAGACAGACATCCCGGAGAGGGAGCTGGTGCGTGCGCTGCAGTCACTGGCCTGCGGGAAGCCCACCCAACGCGTCCTCACCAAGGAGCCCAAGTCCAAGGAGATCGAGAACGGCCACGTGTTCACTGTTAATGACCAGTTCACCTCCAAGCTGCACCGCGTCAAGATCCAGACAGGTAACAACCATATAGACCATTCTTGTGGAACACAGATTCGAAGATCTAAGCCATGCATAACCGAAATGGAACAAAAACAACCAAGATTTATTTTGTTTCAACCTTGCTTTCTGAAACATTGCGTTGTGACTTTGAACTGTATGCACAGTGCATTCGGGAAGTTCAACCCCTTGACTTTTTCCACATTTCGTTCTAAAATGTATTAAATTAAGTGTCTTCCTCATCAATCTACACACAATACCCCATAATGACAAAGCAAAAACAGGTTTGGATTTTTTGCATTTTTTTTTTTTTTTTTTACTTTAAAAAACAGATACCTTATTTACATAAGTATTCAGACCCTTTGCTATGAGACAAATTCAGCTCAGGTGAATCCTGTTTCCATTGATCATCCTTGAGATGTTTCTACAACTTGGAGTCTACCTGTGGTAAATTCAATTGATTGGAAATTATATGGTAAGGCACACACCTGTCTATATAAGGTCGCACAGTTGACAGTGCATGTCAGAGTAAAAACCAAGCCATGAGGTCGAAGGAATTGTCTGTAGAGCTCCGAGACAAGATTGTGTCGAGGCACAGATCTGGGAAAGAGTACCAAAATGTTTTGCTGCATTGAAGGTCCACAAGAACACAGTGGCATCCATCACTCTTAAATTAAAGAAGTTTAGAACCACCAAGATTCTTCCTAGAGCTGGTCAACCGGCCAAACTGAGCAATCGGGGGAGAAGGTTCTTGGTCAGTGAGGTGACCAAGATCACGATGACCACTCTGACAGAGACCCAGAGTTCCTCTATGGAGATGGTTGTCCTTGTGGAAGGTTCTCCCATCTCTGCAGCACTCCACCAATCAGGCCTTTTTATGGTAGAGTGGGCAGACGGAAGCCACTCCTCAGTAAAAGGCTTGGAGTTTKCCAAAAGGCACCTAAAGATCCCAGACCAYGAGAAACAAGATTCTCTGGTCTGATGAAACCAAGATTGAACTGAATGCCAGGCGTCTTCCTACGGTGAAGCATGGTGGTGGCAGCATCCTGCTGTGGGGATGTTTTTCAGCGGCAGTGACTGGGAGACTAGTCAGGATTGAGGGAGAGATGAACGGAGCAAAGTACCGAGAGATCCTTGATGAAAACCTGCTCAGGATCTCAGATTGGGGCAAAAGTTGACCTTCCAACAGGACAACGACCCTAAGCGCACAGCCAAGACGATGCAGGAGTGGCTTTGGGACAAGTCTCTGAATGTCCTTGAGTGGCCCAGCCAGAGCCCGGACTTGAACCAGATTGAACATCTCTGGAGAGACCTGAAAATAGCTGTGCAGCGACGCTCCCCATCCAACCTGACAGAGCTTGAGATCAGCAGAGAAGAATGGGAGAAACTCCCCAAATACAGGTGTGCCAAGCTTGTAGCATCATAACCAAGAAGACTCAAGGCTGTAATCACTGCCAAAGGTGCTTCAACAAAGTATGTAAATTTGATATAGTTTTTTTAAATTTTGATTACGTTTTCAAAAATGTATAACAAAATAAAAAAACTTTTTTGTCATTATGGGGTATTGTGTGTAGATTGAGTGGACACTAWTTTTTTCCATCTAATTTAGAAAAAGGCTGTAACGTAACAAAATGTGGAAAAAGTAAAGGGGTCTGAATACTTTCCCGAATGCATTGTATACCAACCTTCGAAGGGTCATTCTACCCACAAAACTATAATGAGTTTATGATTATGATTCTACCTCTGATACACTACATGACTAAAAGTATGTGGACACCTGCTCGTCGAACATCTCATTCCAAAATCATGGGCATTAATATGGAGTTGGTCCCCCTTTTGCTGCTATAACAGGCTTTCCACTAGATATTGGAACATTGCTTTGGAGGCATGCTTGCATTCAGCCACGAGCATTAGTGAGGTCAGGCAATGATGTTGGGCGATTAGGCCTGGCTCGCAGTTGGCGTTCCAATTCATCCCAAAGGTGTTCGATGGGGTTGAGGTCCGAGCTCTGTGCAGGCCAGTCAAGTTCTTCTACACCGATCTCAACAAACCATTTCTGTATGGACCTCGCTTTGTGCACGGGGCATTGTCATGCTGAAACGGTAAAGGGCCTTCCCCAAACTGTTGCCACAATGTTGGAAGCACAGAATCGTCTAGAATGTGTAGCGTTAAGATATCCCTTTACTGGAACTAATGGGCCTTGCCCGAACCATGAACAACAGCCACAGACCATTATTCCTCCTCCACCAAACTTTACAGTTGGCACAATGCATTCATCGAGGCACCGTTCTTCTGGCGTCCGTCGGATTGCCAGATGGTGAAGCGTGATTCATTACTCTAGAGAACGAGTTTCCACTGCTCCAGAGTCCAATAGCGCTGAGCATTACACCACTCCAGCTGACGCTTGGCATTGCGCATGGTAATTTTAGGATTGTGTGCGGCTGCTTGGCCATGGAAACCCATTTCATGAAGCTCCCGACGAAGTTATTGTGCTAACGTTGCTTCCAGAGGCAGTTTGGAACTCAGTGAGTGTTGCATCCGAGGACAGACTACTTTTACACGCTTCAGCACTCGGCGGTTCCGATCTGTGAGCTTGTGTGGTCTACCACTTCGCATCTGAGTTGTTGTTGCTCCTAGACGTTTCCAATTTACAATAAGAGCACTTACAGTTGACCGGGGTAGTTCTAGCAGGGCAGACATTTGACTACGCTGGCATCCTATGACGGTGCCACGTTGAAAGTCACTAAGCTCTTTAGTAAGGTCATTCTACTGCAAATGTTTGTCTATGAAGATTGCATGGCTCTGTGCTCCATTTTATACACCTGTCAGCAACAGGTATGGCTGAAATAGCTGAATCCACTCATTTGAAGGGGAGTCCACATACTTTTATATAGTGTAGTTGTAGTGGAAAACCCCCACTGATCTCCACTCATCTGGATAGCCCAGCCACAGATTCACCTGTGTAGCGTGTATTATATATTCTTGTGCATGTAGCCGTCATGTGGTTCCTGGCTGAAACGGGTTTTCCTTGTATTGGCTACTAGTCGCTGCTAAGCAAGGAGAGTCGGACCCGGAGAGGAAGGAGACGCGGCAGAAAGTGGACGACGACAGGAAGCACGAGATTGAGGCGGCCATCGTCCGCATCATGAAGTCTAGAAAGAAGATGCAGCATAACGTACTAGTAGCAGAGGTCAGTGGAATACAGTGTATGAAGATTGAGGTGTTTCGGGTACACCTGGTTGTATTTAATTAACGTCGGTAATTAGATGTGAGGTTCGGTTCTGATTTGTGTCTCTGTGTTTGTACCGTCTCTCCAGGTCACCCAGCAGCTGCGATCGCGATTCCTCCCCAGTCCTGTAGTCATCAAGAAGCGCATTGAAGGACTCATTGAGCGGGAATATTTGGCGCGGACACCAGAGGATCGCAAAGTGTACACTTATGTAGCATAAAGGCGTGAATTCCATGAAACCTGACACAAAAAGAAACTATACCTTTTTTTCTGGGACGGGTTATGCGTATGAATTTGAAAGTTTGTCTCATACTGGGAAACACTGGGAAGCTTACTTTTCTTCCATTGAAAAAAAAATGCATTTAAAGACTTTTTTTTCTCATATCTTTTAGATTTCTTCTGCAGAGAAGAGCTAAATGGAGGGATTGGATCTCGCTTTGTTACAGTTTCATGTTCCTAATGTGGCCTTGGGAAGAATTGGGGGGAGAGTGTGAATGCATCGAGTGTACTGCATTCAAACCCAATATAACAAAAGGAAAAGAAAACGAGCATACAAAAAATAATACAAAACATATACCAAGCAAATGTGGGTTGGCTACACGAAGACCAAGAAAATATTTGACATTTCTCACGTTTTTTAAATGTTGATGTAAATGTATTATGTTTGTTTTTTCGTGGCATCATGCTGGTTGTACAGGTTGTTAGACACTATTGGCCTTTTTTCCTTCTAAGGTTTTAATCAGAGAAGAGGAAGACATGGATGTAGTGGCTGGTTTGCAGAAAACAGGAGCAGTTGCTTTGATAGCATGTTTTGTTTTATGGAGTGGTGGGAGAAGTCACATATGCTCTATTCAAGTTTTTTTTAAAGTTTTTTTCAATGGGGCCTATTGTAAAATTGGATCATCAGCCCAGAAAATATTTATCCTTGGAATTGTAGGTTCCTCCCTATGCAGATCACAAAGGGGAAGTACATTTTTTTTCTTTACTGCATTTCAATTGGAACCAATTTAGCACCATGTTTTAATGTGTATAAATTGTAAAATAATTATTGTACTCACTAAAGTGGACTGTACAGGGCCTAGTTTTCATCATATTAAATGTAGAAAAAGAAAATGTACATCGAAGGGAATTTTGCCTCCCTGTTTTACGACTCTGTGCCTTGTGTATTCCTCTCTGAGAGCAGAGAGAAAGCCACAGTAAATTGTACAGTGAAATACAGTATCTGCGCCTCTGACCATAATTAAAGCGTAATACATAGAGGGAAACACAGTCAAACTGTTAAGCATCTTAGAAGAGGAACTCAATAACTATTTGKATTGCTTTCAAACAGTGGTAGCCAACTTTGAGTCACTGCATTTGCTTTAGAACAATGTTTCTTGCTGAATCACCTTCAAGTGTATTTTATTTCTCAGTGTTCAATGAAATTGTTTAAGGCCACTATACATGGGTTCAATGGATGAATATGCATCTCACTAATACAGCTGCTATGACAATTTAATGTTGATTATTAGAAAATAACATGTTAACGTGATTATAGTCTCCAATGTTCCACCACAGAGAATGTGACAAGGACTTGTATGTAAAAACAATTGAAGAGGAACAAGGTTGTTAAGCTCTTTAACAGAAATGTGATTCAGGTTCCATTACAGAAGTGGTATTACATCCTTTGCCCCTCAGTGTAGTTACCCTGTCTGGACTCATACATATTATTTTTTTTAAACTAGAACAAATTCTTATTTTCAATGACGGCCTAGGAACAGTGTCAGCTCGGGGATTCGGTTATTAGTCCAACACTCTAACCACTAGGCTACCTGCCGCCCCATACATCATGACAGGGAGACGACTGCCATTTCCTCATTTAGTTTGAGTAGACAACCCTTTCTCCCATTTTTCATGTCTCTTGGTCAACTCTGCACGTCTTTATTCATGTGTTTGAGTAGACACGACTCTTTTCTACTTATCCTTTACATTTTTTTTTATAGCCTCCCTAAATCTGACATTCTACTTCCTCATATAAAATATGTCTTAACTGTACCAGTGCAGCTGATGACGTCAGTGTCCCAACTAGAAGGATGCTCTTGAAAAAACAGACTTCGCTAACGGACTGACTGAACAGTGCCAATTCTTGGTTCCGGTCCAAACACTTAAAAGACACACCCTCGGCCTTATGCCTTTGGGGGATTCCCCGTCGCCATATTAGAGGGTGGTCCAAATGATTAGCCAAGCAAGGGAAGTTTGCAACTTCAGCCCCTCAGCCCTCGTTGTTAGTCGGCTTTGTATAATTACTGTAATGAAACCGCAGGGAGCAGGTCTCAAACCCTCGATCTTCTAGCCCGAAGTCCGGCGCGCCATCGACTGTGCCGCAAAAGCAAACTCATGCGGCAGAGTCGATATCCACGCTTATAAACCCAGGGTCGTTACACTATGTTCACTCCGGGGCCTGAAAAACAACATCAATGGAGAAGTCAACATACAAGTGTAAGTAACAGTTTAACTTTTACGTCCGTCCCCTCGCCGCGAACCCTCTGCACATATCAACAACAGTCACCCACGAAGCATCGTTACCCATCGCTCCACAAAAGCCGCGGCCCTTGCAGAGCAAGGCGAAGACATGCAATCATAATTGACTGTTGGGCATATACAGCACCCACAARCTCCTCTTTTCAGTTCGCTGCAGCTAGCGACTGGAACGAGCTGCAACAAACACTCAAACTGGACAGTATTATCTCATTCTCTTCATTCAAAGACTCTTACTTTTACTGACAGTTGTGGCTGCTTTCTATGATGTATTGTTGTCTCTACCTTCTTCACATTTGTGCTGTTGACTTTGGCCAATACTGTTTGTACCATGTGTTGCTACCACGTTGTTGTCATGCTGTGTTATGTTGTCTTAGCGCTCTCTTTATGAAGTGTTGTCTCTCTTGTTGTGATGTGTGTTTTGTCCTATATTTATATATATTTTTTAATCCCAGCCCCCGTAGGAGGCCTTTTGGTAGGCCGTCATTGAGTCCTAAATAAGAATTTGTTTAATTTAAGAACTGACTTGCCTAGTTAAATAAAATAAAAATGAGTGACAAATTTCCAGCTAAGGGTGGTCCATTTAAAAATAATTCCTGGCTCCCTCGTCCTGCAAGTGCATACTCGTCATGATACGTCATCAGAAGTGTCCACTTAATTTGAGGGCTGAAGGGAAAGGGTGTGTCTGGACCGCCTTGTCATCATCTGCCTAAGCCATCAGAAGTGTCCACTTAATTTAAGGGCTGAGGGGATAGGGTGTCTTTTAAGTGTTTGAGCCGCCTTGTCATCATCTGCCTAAGCCAGGGCCACTACAAAAATGTGCTTTTCTCCATAGACTCGATTTAAGTCCGGTGGCATTCTCGAACAGTTGATAACGTGGATTCAGGAGCTGAGACTGCCGAGTAAGTTTCTTATAAGCTAACGAATTTACTACAGTCGCTAGCTAGTATCTTGTATCCAAGTGGTAACGTTACTGGCAATATGTGAATMATGACTATTTTCGCTGTGTGCAGTATAAATTCCCCGGCTAAATCTACTTCGGTGTTTTCTATCAATGTTGCCGAAATTGTGACTAGCTAACGTTCATTTAAAACGAGTCTCAAAAAAATGTAAGTGGGTGGGACTCACTAGCTAGCTAATTAGTGCTTGCCGAATTTTTTTTCATGCAACAGCCCACAGGCAATGGGAATGGAATGGTCCCATTTCTGGTCTAAATTAGTTAGGTAACTACATTTACACGTATGAGTAATCTTATTAGGTCAGTTTACAAGTAAGATGGCACGCTAACATAATTGAATGTGGTTTACTAACCTTAGCTAGCTAACGTTAGCAAAAAAAACTGTTGGCTTGATTGTTGCTGGCTAATTAGTTAGCTACCAGCTAGGCGTTTTCCAACCCGCCACAGCCGTTGTCATAGTAACTAAAATGCACGTTTCCACTACTAGATGGCACTGCTAGCCTAGGAATATACAGCGAAGGAATGGCCAGATACGTCGTCATAGCCCGGAAGTAAAGCTACACTGAGAGCCAAATTTGAAATGGAATACATTGAATATATGGAGTAGGGTGGGAAAAATCGCATTAAAACACGATTTAAATGTACTTTCGGGAATAGTTGTGATGACCATTCATGTAATACATTAATTATATACATCAGATGGTATTGGGGAGCTAGTTCATAGTTTTTTTCACAGGTATATTATTTTCCCATTTCAATCTTATAGCAAGCCAATCCTTGGCATGACTGTTATAGGAAGAGCAGGCCATCCGATATGCCCTTAAATATTTTGGTATGAAACCTGGAATTAAAGTGGAATAGGACCAGAGCTTCTATGTTGAAAGAAGTCTGCAGTTTTGCGAACGACGTTAGGTTAACATTGTATTGTTTCTTCTTCAGAGGGCACTGGTGAGCAACAACATCACTTCACCGAGACATCCACGAGTTCTTCAAGTCGATGATCTGTGTGACGTGGGTTGGCAACTAGGCTTGGCCTTCAAACAATTTGTTCCTGAGCTTGTAGCTAGTTGGCTGGCCAGATCATAATTAGCCTATAAATAGTAGCTAGCTGCCCAATTCATAGCCCTACACATTTAACACGTAGTACTTTTTTTAACGAGGCAAGTGGGCTAATCAGTTAAATGACAATAACATAATAATTTGATAAATCACCAATATCTGTTAATAATAGGTCTACCTATTCTATTGAAATATATTAATCTCGCTGAATTTCTCCAATGCCAATCCAGTGTCTTTTTTTTGCAACAAAACATTCACTTTTGGCAAAGAATTCATTCTGAGAATCTATGCATGCTACTTTTAGAAGTAGAATTTTCACCCCAGACATGAGGCCTGAGTCCAACCCAGAAAGGAGGTATGCCTATTTTAGGAAGTGCATGGTGACAGTGTTTTAGGAAATAGCTGTACCGACAAGTATATGGATAACATAATTGCGTCTGTCAAACAGGTAAGCCTATCTCTAATTTCTTAATGCTCCAACAAAGCCTTCTTAGTAAATTTGCTGACTAAAYTTTCAGCACCGGGCGCTGTCCTTACTGATTTAAGAAATGTCGATCCACCCGTGTGTGATGGCTGCATCTCAACTMATCTTTTTTCCAATTTATCCAATTATATTTCCTTTTATTATTATTATTAAAAAAATTTTTTWWAATTTTATCCCATTTTCTCCCCAATTTGTGGTATCCAATCGCTAGTAATTACTATCTTGTCTCATCGCTACAACTCCCGTACGGGCTCGGGAGAGACGAAGGTCGAAAGCCATGCATCCTCCGAAGCACAACCCAACCAAGCCGCACTGCTTCTTAACACAGCGCGCCTCCAACCCGGAAGCCAGCCGCACCAATGTGTCGGAGGAAACACCGTGTACCTGGCCCCCTTGGTTAGCACGCACTGCGCCCGGCCCGCCACAGGAGTCGCTGGAGCGCGATGAGACAAGGATATCCCTACCGGCCAAACCCTCCCTAACCCGGACGACGCTATGCCAATTGTGCGTCGCCCCACGGACCTCCCGGTCGCGGCCGGCTGCGACAGAGCCTGGGCGCGAACCCAGAGACTCTGGTGGCGCAGCTAGCACTGCGATGCAGTGCCCTAGACCACTCTCTTATACACATCTAGATGTGTATAAGAGACAGCCCACAGACACTGGTGGCGCAGCTAGCACTGCGATGCAGTGCCCTAGACCACTGCGCCACCCGGGAGGCCTATTTCCTTTTATTTTTATCATGGACATATTCCCACTAATATTGTATTTAAGCTTTCATATGTGTGTGTTTCCATTTTTATCAAGCTGTTGGTGTTTGCTTTTATTTATGACAAATAATTTGACTGGTGTAGGTTGAGGTTCTAGTTTCATAATGTTATTCCTTCACATAGAATAGAGAAGATCATATACCCATCACATTATGTTAATGTAGTCCCCATGTGTGTTTAACTTAAATGTGTTTGGTTCTGGATTGGAAGGTGAGAAAGAAGCCAATCAATCTTATCGTGTATGTTCTCTTCAGTTTATGAGCTGTCACTCCCATGAAGGAGAAAATAATAGCAGTATTAAACTTTGATTCACTGATTTAATTAAACTATCAATGCTTTTGAATCATGACGGTCATATGATGGAAAACTGAAAACGATTTCGATTCACGTTTTTCCTACAAGAGGAAATCCTAGCAATTCTCACACATCACATAGGCCTGAACAAAACATGTATAAGGCGCAGCAAACAAACCATAGGAACAGTCGGACAGATACCTTTCCCACCCTGTATTCGCACCCCACGATGGGCAGGCCATATGGGGAGTTGTTCATAATTGTAAGAGGCCCTGGGATGAAACTCCTCCCTAAGTGTGGAGTGCACGCCATTTAATTGTCTGATTTCTCTGACCTGATGGGTGATCAAAGCAGTGGTGGGCTGGAGCGCATGTGGTGAGTTTTGCACTGTATAGTGCGTTCGTTCAGTAGGTGAGGGGGATCCAATCAGTTTAGATGCCGCAAAAAAGATTGCAAGCTTTCTGAATATACACTACTAAACTTGAAAGAACTTGTGGTTCTCACGGTCAAGCGAAATTATACGTTGTATCACTTGTGCGCTTTGAAGMGGAATCAACAGTATGTACAACATTGCTCCCAAACGGGACAGATGTGAGATATTTTCTCGCTATATTAAATTGTAATTCCAAGTTGCACATCAAAATATTTAGGGTCGTATGCTCTGCCATTTCTCTCCTTCACACCAGGGCTGCCAATAATATCGAGTTGCTATAAGACATAAATGGGAAATTAATGAACCCATAAACTATTAATTAGCTCCCAAACTACAATCAGATGTGTATATATATTGAATGGTGACCACAGCCCTTCCAAAAATACATTTAAATCATGTTTATTTATTTTCTCAACCCTCCATGTATTCGATTTATTCCATTTTAAATTTGCCTCCCAGTGCGGCTTTACTTTTGGGCTATTATGATGCATCTGGCAATTTCTTCTCTATGTTCCTAGCTGTGATGGTGCCAAAATGTAATTACAAGCATGAGGGGTAGCTGGCTGCTAGATGCTTTACTACTGAACAGATTATGGTACAGAGGTATTGTTTTAGTGTGTGCTAAAACAATAATGGCTTTATTGACTTGTTTTTCCATGTGTTTTTGGGATTCCCTTATTATAATTGTCTGCCACTCACTACTTTTCTACATCTGATTGCAGTAAGATGTCATGTTATTTTACACACGTTGTTGGTGTCTCTTCTGATATGGAAAATATTCAAACTAACTGTCTTACTCTGTAATGTCAGTGGAAGGGTTTTTCTTCCGTTTCATTGATCCTCCCTAACCCTGTTGCTCTGGCGGTGTTGTCAGGTAAGCTACTGGCCAGTCGGGTCCAGGAGCCCCTGATGAACATGCACCTGCTGGCCAACCCTGGGGACTCGCTCCTGCTGCAGCCACCCTGGACCGCCTCCTCCGCTGAGTGTGCCCCAGCCTGTGCCTCTTCCACGTCTGAACGGGCCTGCTCCCTCCGCTACTACGCCTGTTCCCGCCTGTAACCCCTCTCTGGCTGTGACGGACAGGAGCGCATCCTCCGGGTGCCTGACTTCCTGCAGCGCACCCCCCCCCCCCCGCCAGGCAGTACCACAACATAGAGAGCTGCGGCGGGAGGACTCGGGGTGTCCACCTCCTCCACCTCCCCAGCCAACGCCCTGCTCCGGCCCTACCTCCTGCCCAACCGAGACTTCTACAGCCTGGGCACAGGGATGCCCGGTGCACTGTGGTGGGGAAATTCTGCAGGTGACGCTCTACAGCGGCTACAATAATTGATGACACGGTGCGGCTATACGAGGCTGTGCTGCAGAGGAGCAGATGCCGAGGTTCTGTTGGTTCACACTCTACATGGAGCCGGGGCGGTGTCTGCAGCTGGCTCTCAAACAGCTCTCCCCATGGGTCAAGGTGGAGGCCTGCAACTCAGCAGTGCTGCATTTCAGGGTGGAGGAGATGGGTCAGCTCGTGCTCCTGCTGCCCAATCCGTGCACGCACATCAGAGGCACGCACTGGCAGACAGAAGACCTGGACGGCAACAAGATACTCGTCCAGTTATTTTAATTTACATGACACTATTTGCTATA
The DNA here is from genome assembly GCF_002910315.2 of Salvelinus sp. IW2-2015. Classification (NCBI taxonomy): domain Eukaryota; kingdom Metazoa; phylum Chordata; class Actinopteri; order Salmoniformes; family Salmonidae; genus Salvelinus; species Salvelinus sp. IW2-2015. The sequence continues at coordinate 862,082 of NC_036862.1, read as the reverse complement.
TTTCACTACTGTACTTTTATTCAGACTCCTATGTGGCTCTGTGGTCAGAGATGGTAATATATAGATGAAATAAGCTACTGTGTATTTTATAATTTGCCTTTTGTCTTACCTTCCATTTCTGTCCCTACATTTAAATGATGCTTCTCGATATTGAAACATGTTTTGGTTTTAGATTTGTGGTAAATGTTTAGCTGCTATGTGAAAACAGGTTTCTGYCCCCTGAGGAGCTATTGGAAGCAATCCTCAATTGCTGTGAAAACACCAGAGGCAGCTGGTGGAAGGAGCCATTTTATTTAACCAGGTAGGCCAGTTGAGATCAAGTTCTCATTCACAACTGCGACCTGTGAGGACGGGCTCATTGTAATGGCTGGAATGGAATCAATGGAATGTACCAAACGCAATGTGTTTGACTCTGTTCCATTTATTCCGTTCCAGCCATTACAATGAGCCTGTCCACCTATAGCTCCTCCCACCAGCCTCCTCTGGAAAACACATAGAGCTGGATGAAGTTACTCTATGATGATCTTTTAGCTACAGTGAGACTACTGTTCTGCATTCAGGCTAATTGTCTTGTAAAACCATCAGGATCAAGAGTAGTAGCAGGAAAATGTAAATGCAGTTTGCGTCTGCAGCACAGAGATGCAGTGAGCTCAAAGTATCGGGACAGTGACACCTTTTTTGTTTTGCTTTGTACTCCAGCACTTTGGATTTTAAATGATACAATGACCACGGGGTTAAAGTGCAAACTGTCAGCTATAGTTTGAGAATATTTTCATCCATATCAGGTGACCCGTTTAGAAATTACAGCGCTTTCTGTACACAGCCCCCCATTTTTAGGAGACCAAAAGTATTGGGACAAATTCACTTCCAGTACCAGTCATAACTTTGGACACACCTACTCATTCAATGGTTTTTCTCTATTTTTTAAAACTTTTTTATACATTGTAGAATAATTGTGAAGACATCAAAACGATGAAATAACACATCATGTAACACACATCATCACATCATGTAGTAACCAAATCTAAATATATTTGAGATTCTTCAAAGTATCCACCCTTTGCCTTGTTGACAGCTTTGCACACTCTTGGCATTCTCTCAACCAGCTTCATGAGGTAGTCACCTGGAATGCATTTCTATTAACAGGTGTGGAATTTCTTTCCTTAATGTGTTTGAGCCAATCAGTTGTTTTGTAACGAGGTAGGGGTGGTATACAAAAGATGGCCCTTTTTGGTAAAATACCAAGTCCATATTATGGCAAGAACAGCTCAAATAAGCAAAGAGAAATGACAGTCCATCATTACTTTAAGACATGAAGGTCAGATAATCTGGAAAATTTCAAGAACTTTGAAAGTTTCTTCCAGTGCAGTCGCAAAAACCATCAAGCGCTACGATAAAACTGGCTCTCATGAGGACCGCCACAGGAAAGGAAGACCTGGAGTTACCTCTGCTGCAGAGGATAGGTTAATTACAGTTACCTGCCTTAGAAATTGCAGCCCAAACAAATACTTCACAGAGTTCAAGTAACAGACACATCTCAACATCAACTGTTCAGAGGAGACTGCGTGAATCAGGCCTTCATGGTTGAATTGCTGCAAAGAAACCACGCCTAAAGGACAACAATAAGAGACTTGCTTGGGCCAAGAAACAATGGACATCAGACCAGTGGAAATCTGTCCTTTGGTCTGATTAGTCCAAATTTGAGATTTTTGGTTCCAACCGCTGTGTCTTTGTGAGACGCAGAGTAGGTGAACGGATGATCGCCGCATGTGTGGTTCCCACCGTGAATCATGGAGGAGGTGTGGTGATGTGTGGGTGCTTTGCTGGTGACACTGTCAGTGACTTCTTTAGAATTCAAGGCACACTTCATAGGCGGAAATCCCAGGGGGGACGGGGGGGACACGACCCCCCATCCTGGGGAAAATATGATTTGTCCCCCCAATTATATCACTGTAAACATAACTATGTAATTTCAATAATATTAATAATACGCAATGAAGCACTTGTGCTGATTATAGACACTTAATAGCGCGTTTTTAAATTTCACAAGATTGCGACCCCCCCCCTTTTGCCTCACAATGGTTTGA